>NC_064618.1:148530380-148835797 GCF_023898315.1 Schistocerca nitens
AAGAGATATTGAATGTAACTGATGAAAGGAGAAAATATAAAAATGCAGCAAATGAAGCAGAGGAAAACAGATACAAACGTCTCAAAAATGAGACCAAGAGGCAGTGCAAAATGGCTAAGCAGGGATGGCTAGAGGACAAATGTAAGGATGTAGAAGATAGATACTGCCTACAGGAAAATTAAAGAGACCTTTGAAGCAAAGAGAACCACTTGTATGAATATCAAGACCTCAGATGAAAAACCAATCCTAAGCAAAGAAGGGAAAGCATAAAGGAGGATTGAGTGTATAGAGGGTCTTATACGAAGGTGATGTACTTGAGGGCAATATTACGGAAATGGAAGAGGACGTAGATGAAGATGAAATGGGAGATATGATACTGCGTGAAGAATTTGACAGAGCACAGAAAGACTTAAGTCGAAACAAGGCCCCAGGAGTAGACAACATTCCATCAGAACTACTGATAGCCATCGGTGAGCCACCCATGACAAAACTCTTCCATTTGGTGAGCAAGATGTAAGAGACAGGCGAAATATCCTCAGCCTTCAAAAAGAATATAATAATTCCAATCTCAAAGAAAGTAGATGTTGACAAGCGTGAAAATTACCGAACTATCAATTTAATAAGTTTTTACAGACGAATAGAAAAACTGGTAGAAGCCGACGTCTGGGAAGATCAGTTTAGATTCCGTAGAAATGTTGGAACACCCGAAGCAATACTGACCCTATGAGTTATCTTAGAAGATAGTTTAAGGAAAGGCAAACCTACGTTTCTAGCATTTGTAGACTTAGAGAAAGCTTTTGACAATGTTGGTTGAAATACTCTCTTTAAAATTCTGAAGGTGGAGGGCTAAAATACAGAGAGCGAAAGGCTACTTACAATTTGTACAGAAACCAAATGACATTTATAAGAGTCGAGAGGCACGAAAGAGAAGCAGTGATCGAGAATGGAGTGAGATAAGGTTGTACCCTGTCCCCGATGTTATTCAATCTATATATTGAGCAAGCAGTAAAGAAAACGAAAGAAAAATTTGGAGTAGGAATTAAAATCCATGGAGAAGAAATAAAAACTTTGAGATTTGCTGATGATATTGTAATTCTGTCAGAGACAGCAAAGTGCCTGGAAGAGCAGTTGAACAGAATGGACAGTGTCTTGAAAGGAGAATATAAGATGAACATCAAATAAAGCAAAATGAGGATAATGGAACGTAGTCGAATTAAATCAGGTGATGCTGCGGTAATTAGATTCGGAAATGAAACACTTAAAGTATTAGATGAGTTTTGCTATTTGGGGAGCAAAATAGCTGATGAGGGTCGAAATAGAGAGCATATAAATTGTAGACTGGCTATGGCAAGGAAAGCTTTTGTGAAGAAGAGAAATTTGTTAACATCATGTATAGATAGATCTAAGTGTCAGGAAGTCCTCTCTGAAAGTATTTGTATGGAGTGTAGCTATGTATGGAAGTGAAACATGGACGATAAATAGTTTAGACAAGAATATAATAGGAACTTTCGAAACGTGGTGCTACAGAAGAATGCTGAAGATTAGATGGGTAGATCACGGAACTAATGAGGAGGTATTGAATATAATTGGGGAGAAGAGGAATTTACGGCACAACTTGACTAGAGGAAGGGATCGGTTGGTAGGACATGTCGTGAGGCATCAAAGGACAACCAATTTAATATTGGAGGGACGCGTCGAGGGCAAACATCGTAGAGGGAGACCAAGAGATGAATACACTAAGCAGATTCAGGAGGATGTAGGTTGCAGTTCAAATGATTCAAATGGCTCTGAGCACAATGCGACTTAACTTCTGAGGTTATCATTCGCCTAGAACTTACAACTAATTAAACCTAACTACCCTAAGGACATCACACAGATCCATGCCCGATGCAGGATTCGAACCTGCGATCGTAGCGGCCGCTCGGTTCCAGACTAAAGCGCCTAGAACCGCACGGCCACTCCGGCCGGCGTAGGTTGCAGTAGTTACTAGGAGATGAAGTGGCTTGCACAGGATAGAGTAGCATAGAGAGCTGCATAAAACCAGTCTCTGAACTGAAGAACGCAACAACGACGAAAACGACACGGTGGAAGCGGTTTGAGATGTGGCGCATCCGCACAGGTGCGAGCAGCATCATACCTAAAACCACGTGACTAAAGATTAGAATACTCGTTTCCTATTGGTTGAAATAAGCAAAGGAATGTGATTTTTGGCTGCAAATACAAACTTCGATGTGAGAAGTTACTCTAGTCTGAGACTTGCTGGAAGCAATGTCAGTGGCACCCACAGAATCAGCAGAATGAAATGCCATAATCGAAGTGAAGGTTCGTCCGAGGCAATAAGTGACCCCGATTTGAATCCTGTGATCCTACAGGTATTTTTCTTTCTTTTGCCATCTTTGTGCGTTTTCATATAATGGCTCTAACCACAATGGGACTTAACATTTGAGGTCATCAGTCCCCTAGACTTAGAACTGATTAAACCTAACCAACCTACGGACTTCACACACTTCCATGCCCGAGGCAGGATTCCAACCTGCGACCGTAGCAGCCGCCTAGTTCCGGACTGAAGGGCCTAGAACTGCTCTGCAACAGCGGCAGGCTGTGCGAGTTCGTTCTGATGATTAACTTCTTCTTTTTCTGTTGTAGATGTGACTGATATGTGCGGACTCAGGCATGTGTCTGTAACAACTACTCCACGACCTGCCGAGATGATGATGATGTTGCGTCCTTGAACCCAGCCTGGTTCATCTACAATGTATTCGCTGCACATATAAATATCACGACCACAGCCTTATTCGTGATCGTCATCATTAATGTGGTATGGGCTGAGGATACCAGATCGTTTGCCAATGCAACTGTACCCCGACCATCTCGCTATCATGATGTACATTTGTTTCTAGACGTACTTTATGATAATATTGTGATGGATTCGCTGTATATGATATTACAAGACAGCACTGCAAATAACAGTGCGATGAGGGGCTCGAGTACTTATTTGGACACCAGCTCGTTTGATGACTCAGCTGCACCTTGGACAGTCTCTCAACCGTCATAGCCCTACATGACATCAGTCATTACTCCAACATAATTTTCGAGCAAGCACTAGCAGTGCACTACAATGTTGTGGATCACCAAGTAAGTCCCACAGCCACATTGGACTAGTCTGTGGTTGTTGGCTTCTTTGTGAAACGGCTCTAACCAGCCCAAATTGATAACCTGAATGCCTGCCAGGGTGTTCTGGAAAAGATGCTCCACGAAATTGTCAGTGACCCACACTATCCTGCCATTAAATTTAATATAGCTCTGTACTGTGAGCTGATGCAACCTCCAACAGAGGGCAGAGATGCTGGCGAGGAGAAACACATCTTCCAAATTTGGAGCAGAACTGGTGTGATATTGGGATGTTCAATCACAGGGTGATTCGTAACTTTTGTCCAGAATGTCATATGCGACGACTTTTCCAACATGCATGAAGGAGGGTCCAGTGAGGCACTCAGCCGTGTACTCTGCCTCGACATATACTCTCATGGACCCACTCAATAGTTGATCCATTTCAATCCCTATTCTGGAAAGTACAGTCCTAAAAAAGGTTGCATTAATGTCTGAATTTAAATCAGTGGGATATATATTATTTGCATTGTCGCTTTCCGCTAGTGACAGAAATTGTATTGGTCATCCTAAGTGTACATGCAAATACAGAACATCTGATTCCATGGGCCTTCTCATAATTTCAAAGGAATCTTATTTTCTGTAAAACACTATGACCTACCAAAGTTTGAGAGGCAGAACACTGATTGTTTTCGTCACTTCACTTATACTCTCAAGATGTTGACAAGCCAGAGAGTAAGACCATGAGCACACTGTGCAGAGCAAAGAAGTAGAGCATAAGGTTTTTGGACCCCTCTACTTTTCCATATTAGCTGGTCAGAACCCCAAACCTGTAGATTTGTTGCTATTCTCCAAAGACGAGAAATAACACTAAGTATGGATCAAAAGTCTGTCCCATCTACTTTCCACCCAAATGAGTGGAAAGGAATATAAACTACATTTCTGCTGTAGAGGCCTCAGCTCTTTCACCACAGATGAGGTTCTAGAAAGGCAGCTCATTGACTGCTCGAGGCAGAAACCGGTACATGAGAAAACGCTTACAGAGGAAAAAAAAGTTCTTAAAGTTTAAGAAAGTCCAGTACCACGAGTGATGTCCCTTCATCGTTTACGTCAGCTTTGAGTCTTCCTAGGTGCTATGGAGCATTGTGAAGACTACCCTTCTGCCTCCCGTACTACCTTCACAGAACAGCACATACTGTCATGTCAAGTTCTCTGCTCGTTTGACCCCAGTCGCAATAAATTCGAACGTTAGGCCAGGATTAATTATGCAAGGTGGTTGATTGGAAGTTGATGGAATTTATAGCAACAATGTCGCCATCACTGGCCCAGAGAATTATGTCTTATATGAGCACACAGTTAACTGTAATATTTGTGGGCTGCCATTAGATACAGAAGCGAAAACCGCATGTAGAGGCCATTTGCATCCAACAAGGAGGTTCTGCGGCACTGCTCACAATGCATGCATCTTGAAGTACCAACTGCCATGACACATACCCATCTTCTTTCAGAATTTGAGCAGGTATGACGCCCACTTTTTAGTTCTACACTTGGGTGATTTCGGTTTGAAGGATGGTAATGACAGTGTAATTCCTGACACCATTAAGAAGTACATGTCACTTTCAAAGAGAGTCATGTCAAGAAAAATGCTTAAGTTCCTGGATTCGCCTTGCTTCATTCACACTTCTCTTTGGGAATTTGCTGAGGTGACGCATCAGGAGGGCATGCATATCGTAGGCTCCGCATATCACGATGCGTTACCGAGCGAGGTGGCGCAGTGGCCAGCACACTGGACTCGCATTCGGGAGGACGACGGTTCAGTCCCGCGTCCGGCCATCCTGATTTAGGTTATCTGCGATTTCCCTAAATTGCTCCAGGAAAATGCCGGGATGGTTCCTTTGAAAGAGCATGGCCGACTTCCTTCTCTGTCCTTCCCTAATCCGATGAGACCGATGACCTCGCTGTCTGGTCTCCTCCCCCAAACGACCCAACCCCCACGATGCGTTTCAGCTTGTAATGCAGAATTATGCAAAGTTTCAGTTTGTGATGCAGAAGGAGTCTTCCCGTATGGATACCTGGGTGCGATGGAGAGAGTCCAAGAAACCACATTACCCGACATAACCACATTCTCCGGTAAACTAACAAGCACTGCCACGACAGATGAGGAGCATTACCACAGAGTGAATGTTTGGCCACAGTTCGGCATCCCTGTTTAGGTGAATATGATAGGTTATACATGAGCAGCGATGAAAACCTGCTCGCACATATTTTCGAGAAGGTCCGGTGTGTATGCCTGGGCACACCCTATCCGAATCTTGCCTTCTATTTCACTGCAACAGGGCTTTTGTGGGACACATTGGTAAGTAGTGCAAGTGCCAGCATCGAACTGTTGATTGATGTTGATGCGCTGCTGTTCTCGAAATGACGGATTTGCTGGGGGCTTTGCCTGTGCATCCACAGGTACGCTGAGATGAATAACCCGTGGATGAGTCAGGAGGAGTACAGGCCGTATAACGATTTAAGTTACATCCTTTACTTTTTTTAAAAAAAAAATCTTTATTTGATCATTATCATGATACAATGTAACCTACTACCTAAATACATTAGTAGGTCCTATTTTTAACTATTTCTATATTCTATCTGCAGCTCTTATGTTTAAAACTACAGGTTTTTACTACAGTCCATCACCACTATGGGGGTTATTCTACTATACTATACTATGTTATTATTTGTCTAGTGTTACCTTGATTTTAGCTTCTATTGTTAGGATACTACTTGCAGATGGTTATTATTATGACTACTCTACCTGCAGCGTTACAAGTGTGCCAGAATAAGATACAAACCTAATTTTTTGGCCATTCCCACTGAGCTAATCCCAGTGGGAGTGCCCCTGGCACTGGGCTGGCCGGTGACGTCATCGCTGCAGTTCTATACTTATTCAACTATCCTAGTTTGAACCTATAACTAACCTTATATCTAATGTCATAATCGGTGCGTGGTCAGGGCCGGTGGTAATGTACTGCCCCCCCAACCTATTCCGAAAACCTGGCGGATTCCAGCCGTGAGGCGGCTGGCCAAGTCCAAGTCCCGGCGGAACAGGGAGGGTGTACGTGACAAGTCTGGTGTTTATTTATTTATTGATTATTTCTTAAATATTCTTTGATGACTTTTTCAGAAATTACATCTGCTAGATGATTCAAAACATTGAAGTTGTTTTCGTGCCTGAGCAGATGGTGCGTGTCGTTATTCGGCAGTTGTTCCTTTAATTGTTGTGCTACATCGTCGAAGAGGGGACTCTCGTACACCACGTGGTCTGGAGTGCCCTGCACTGCTCCACAGTCACACGCTGATGTTGCCCTTTTCCCGAACCGACACAGATATGTCGGGTAGGGTCCGTGCCCCGTAAGAAAGTGCAGCAATCCCCTTGTGGGTTTAATGTAGGTAAGTTTTAGGCGTTCCTGTATACAGGAACGCCTATACAGGATACATCCTTTACTTGGATGTAAACGACCTGTATGGGTATCTCAGAAAGTGACAAAGGAGAACTGGTGCCACACAGTGACGCAGCAGAATCCCTTGACCTCGCGCTTCGTTATTTGCACCAACAGCCCACTGCTACACCTGCTGATTTGATGTTTATGAGACGATGGCGCAACTAGGCGTCATATAACTGACTGTCTTCATTACGCCAAAAAACAATGACTGAGATTTTGTCGTCTAAAAAGTAGGGATAAAATGTCCGCTATATTTTAGTAACTTTGACTGCTTTTCTTTCATTGATATGCATTGTTTAAACCTAATGTTTTCTTGCCAATTTTTGTAATACATGTTTACTGTGAAGTGTAAATTAAAAGTCAGTATGTACATCAGTTTACCGCACAGGTTTCCATACTTAGACTAACATTTTTCATGTTCAGACTAACCGAACGTGCGGATTATCGTGGTTCGGATTAGCGGGATTCTGCTGTACGTAACCTGAAATCAATGATTTGCTCCATATTTCAGCAAAAACTGTAAAAAATTGCTAAAAAATTTAACAAATTGCACACAAAATGTAATAAATTGCCCCCCCTCCAAGTTACAGCAAAATACCCCATGACTCAGCAAAAATTTGGTAACAAAATACCTTACGTTACAGTCAAATTATATCCAAGTGCCCAAAAAATGTACGTAAATGTTCTATAGCTTTACAGAGAGAAGTCTTAAAACTGTTATCAATACATTTAACGGCAATGTACATCTCTCTTATCAGCCTCTGTGTCTTTTAAATGCAAGATGTCGCTCCCAAGCAAATAATACATCCCATCCAGGCAATGGTATAGGACAACTGAAGTATTAAACACAAGGTAATACAAAGCAACTGGTAATATCAGAAGTTAGGGTTGTTTGGTATAATATATGGATTGCTTTGAGCTCTGTTTTAACAGAACTAAGGCAAGTTTTTTAACAAAATGACACTGACAACATAAGACTTTGGTTTTGTATGCACACTATTATGCTTTACCCGAAGTAAACACATCTACTTAAGGGGAAATATATGTATTTTAATACAGTAGACATTAAAAAATTGTATCTTTTAAAAAATTATTGCTTCTTCACACATTTTATCTACTCTTAGTCTACTTAATGACTTTTTTAGCTGTGTGGAACGAGGGAACAGCTTTCTAAATTTAGGAGCACATTGGGCAGCAGGATGCACATCCATAAGCGTGCTATAGCATCTGATGTTTCACAGGATTTTCTAAAACATTTTCAATGCATGCAGATGTGCGTCCATTAACAAAGCGTTTCTTTTGACGACCAAATTTATGAATGGTCATGCTAGTGAGGATATACTATTACAACTTACACTGCACCCCATTTGGTGGATTCCTCCACGTTTCCAGAGGTGTCTGACATATGTTAACCAATTCCTGAAAATTGCTCATCCAACTAACCTTTTTCAGCTATTTATGGCAACTACTTCTTGAGATCATCATCCAAATATGCGTGTATACAATCATAAGTATAAGACTTTTAACGTTTCAGCAGTTGGTGCTGCATTTGGGGATAGTAAGAAACTTTATTTACCTAGGACACAATCACACTGCTGTTTCGTTAATAGCTCCCTCGCACATAGAAGTCAAGTGTTGATGTTACGTTGTCAAACATCACCATTTTGTTAAAAAAAGGTACCAGCAAAATCTTGTAGTATATCCACTTTCATAAGATAATGACCACCTACATGGAACTGCTACAATATTCCACGAAGTTGGTCCGTCAGAACATCCATTTTAAAGTCAGTCAGTTCCGATTTATATGCTATTGCCACTGGATTTTTAGATGCTTCCAAGCCGCATTCTCCTCTAGCTAGAATCAAATATTTAATAATTGTTTACATTGTTTCGATCGTTACGAAGGATAGTTACGTTTAAATAGGTCGTTTCTAAGATCGTTTTTTTTTTTATCGTAGGGCACAATTATCCGTAGAATGTTTCACCAAAAATGGGAATAAAGAGCCGAAAACTTTTGTAAACTTCAGCAAACCTGAATGTCGATGTGAACAACCGTCTGAAGATGAACCTGTCAGTTCGAAACTGTTTACGGCGCTAATAAATAAATAGAATTATCAATATTCCCTGTTTGCTATCTTGTTTTTGAAAGAATCAGTCTATACAGCCAGTCTCAAAATGTCAGCTTCAACAATACAGCACTACACGAGAATTATTTGTCACCTACACGACGCGTTTCGGGAAATAATTTCAATTTTCGAGTGCGTTTCTCGTCTATCATTCGTTGTGTTTCGATTTGTTAGGTGCTGCCTTCACTGTATGTCAGAGTCATTCGTAATATCATATTACTTTATAGGTGCATCATTCAGAAAAGCGGTATACAGAGGAAATAGTGGGCATCTGCAATGTGTGTGATTCACATATTCAAATGGATGTCTTGCCTTTGACAGACATCATCCACAGTCACACAGGACTGAGATCTTGTTCCTGCGCGGTTACCTAGCTGTTCAAGCATTGCTTGAGAAGCGAAGCCCAGGGTGAACGCAAAAAATTATTCACACCTTTGTTCCATTTTAAATGCAGAAACTCTGGCCGTTGGAACCTTCGCTACATCCTATCGCTGAAATAACACTGAAATAACAAGAACAAAACATACGATGAATTCCCTCCATACCCTGTACAACAGGTCAAAGCAGTTCCGTGTGTTTCACGCTCGTCTCCGTTCACTTCATCGTTCATGTTTGTGGAATCAGGCATCATTGGAACGTCTTTAATTACGTCAGATATCTTTCGCTTGTCCAATAAAACGAGAACTTGGCTTTCTCCTCCTTGACAGCCTTCTCTAATCTGTCGCTCTTCTTTCCTCTTTTCTGCACCCACCTTCTGCTTTTCCACTTTTTGTTTTTCGAACAACTGGTAACATAGGACAGGCCGCCCCGACAGCTGTGTGGTCTCAGTCTGCTTTCCGCATCGCTACGGCGAGGACGTCTTGTTTACGTCCCGTCCGCGCGGTCTCGAGTGCCCGTAGTTGCTTACTATTTCGTCGTCGCTGGTTTAGAGTCCATCACTACCGACGCAATATGGCACATTCATACAGACAAACCAACATCAACCCGATCATGCACGACCGCGAGCTTTTGAAGTCGAACGTTTTCTACGTGACGACGTTAAAATTGAACCGCGGGACGTAATTGGTATCCATCTCTCTATCACGAGCAGTGTTGTCTACGTCAAGTTAGTAAGTGACGAGGTGTGCAACAGAATCGTGGGCGCACATGCGAACGATCTTCTGATGGCCATATTGGGGCGGTCTCTATCGATCACGCGGGGCTTGGCGTCCGTACGATACGCGTCTTCGAACTCCCTTTCTAAGTACCACCGGACGTAGTCACCGCGGCTTTCCAGCCTTACGGCAGAGTGGTCAGCCACATGGCCGAAAAATGGACCACCTGTACAACTTACCCGGTTCTAAACGGGGTACGACAAATCAAAACCGAACTGATCAAACATGTACTGTTCTATCTTGTCATCGGCGGATGTAGGACGATCATTATGTATGACGGTCAGCCACACACTTGCTCCGGTCGTGGTCAAGAAGGGCACGTCCGGTCGGATTGTTTCCGACGACGGCTTACTCAAATCCAATCTATGCCTCCTTCTACGGTGACGACCCTTCCTCTCAATTATGCCGAGCTTGCACGGGCAGCAACCTTTTCCGATGCTGACCACATTCGTCCGGTAACCGCCCCCGATAGCGAGACCATGATGGATTCTGCAGTACCGGATCCGGCCTCTACAACGGCGCCCACATCTGAAGATAATCACCGACCGACCTTGGAAGAAAGCGTGGATGCCAGGATGGACATTGACCCACGGGCTGTGCTGACAGCGGCTTTTCTTCCAGACACCGGAGCAGCTGAAGAAATCCACCCACATTCGGATACTGAAACACACGTCCGTAAACAGCGTTCCCCGCGGAAACACAAGAGATGGCGGCGGGCTCCATCGGACGAGTGTTTGCAGCGTTCGTCTGACATGGGCTGTGGACACTCCGACGACGGTACAGGCGGTACAAAGGTCGCAGTAACATCCCACCCAACAGATCGCCATGGTGACGGCTTCAGTCCGTCCGACCCCACAGAACAGCAGGATCACAAGCAGACAGCCGCTGCCGATTCCCAGCCAGCAGAGCCGATGGAGTCAGCGCCGAGTGCCGCAGCAGCCACAAACAACCACCAACAGCCGATGGTATTTCATGACGAAAGGGCGGACGACAGTGAGGAAAACTCCTGCCCATCGTGTCGGACGACACGCGGGGGAATTTACCCCACCAGTGTTGATCCTTTCCCGCCATCAATACAGTGACGAGACAGCCTTACAAGGGTATTGATGGCCAACAAGGGTGCTGTGGATAGACCTCAAACTTATCGCGTTGCGACTACAAACATCAACACTATACGGACGCGCGCTAAGTTATCCTTGCTTCAGGATATGTTTAATTCTGCTTCCATCGATATACCCAGGCATGTACGGTTACGATGCTCGCGTCTCTCCAGCTTCCCTCACAGGCAGCGGTGTCGCTGTGCTTCTTCGGGAAGGGATAGTGGTGGACGATGTCCTCTTTCTGCCTGGGTCAAGAGGAATGGCACTCACAGCACTAGGTGTCTACCTTATCAATATCTGCACACCTCCCGGGACGGACAAATGTCACGAACGTTCACTATTCTTTGCGGAAGACGTCGATCCGCTCTTCCAAGGCCGCCACGACCATCTGGTGTTTGGAGGTGACTACAATTGCGCACTGGCGACCAGAGACCAACTCCCACGACATAATCCCTGTCCGGAACTCGAGACGCTAATTCGAGACCTGCAGATGGTGGGCCGGCCGAAGTGGCCGTGCGGTTAAAGGCGCTGCAGTCTGGAACCGCAAGACCGCTACGGTCGCAGGTTCGAATCCTGCCTCGGGCATGGATGTTTGTGATGCCCTTAGGTTAGTTAGGTTTAACTAGTTCTAAGTTCTAGGGGACTAATGACCTCAGCAGTTGAGTCCCATAGTGCTCAGAGCCATTTTTTTTTGCAGATGGTGGACACTTGGGAACATCTTCACGGCCACCGACCGGGATTCACACACTTCACGAGTCACTTTTCCAGTCGCATCGACCGGATTTATGTCTCACGCTCTCTTGCCGCTGGAACACAGGATGCGGAACTGTGGCCTGCAGCTTTCTCGGACCACTCAACTTACATTTGTGCCGCCACCCTGCGGCGGCAACAAGTGTGGAGAAGCCGCAGCCCGTGGAAATTGAACATCGCTCACCTGTCGTACGCGGATTGCCGCAAAGACGTTGAGGATACGTGGCATTCGTGTGGAAATCACCTCCGTCCATATCCCACAACGATCCGCTGGTGGTTGGACTGCCCCAAACCGGCACTGAGGCGAATGTTGATAACCTACGGTCGCGACCACGCTGCTTGGCGTAGACATACACTCGATTTTTACTTCACGGTACTGCGCGACTGCGATGCTATGGCGCCGTCTCCGGAACAACAAATGGCGGTCCACCGTGCTAAGGCTCAAATCATCGCTAATATACGACGCCACCCAGAGGGCGCAGGATCGGATACCGAGCGAACGCCCGTCGATGTTCCACGTACTTCGTGAACGTGAACGACGCCAACGAGCACTGATACGCTTCATCGACACGGAGGACGGTCGTCGCCTCACCAAGCAACAAGACATAAACACAGCGTTCTACGATCATTATTCCCAACTCTATTCCGCTCAGACACCTGATTCGACAGCTTTGGAGGACGTCTCTAAGACGATTTACCGCACCGTCACCCCGGCAATGGAAGCGGCCTTGATGGAAGAAATTACGGAAGAAGAAGTGATCGATGCCATTAGAAAAGGAGCTGTTAACAAGTCTCCGGGTCCTGATGGCCTCCCCTTGAAATTTTACCAGACTTTTCAATATTTATTAGCCACTCGATGGACGGACATCTGTCGCGAACTATTATCCCCGGAAGTGCCGCTTTCTGCGGCCCTTGTGGAAGGGATGATTATTCCTATTCACAAACCGTCCGGTGGCTCACGGCAGCAAGACTACTACCCGTGCCGCGCGGGATTAGCCGAGCGGTCTAGGCGCTGCAGTCGTGGACTGTGCAGCTGGTCCCGGCGGAGGTCGAGTCCTCCCTCGGACATGGGAGTAGGTGTTTGTCCTTAGGATAATTTAGGTTAAGTAGTGTGTAAGTTTAGGGACTGATGACCTTAGCAGTTCCATACGATTTCACACACATTTGAACATTTGAACTACCGCCCGTTGACTCTATTGAACTGCGACTTTAAGATCTTTTCTCGACTGTTGGCGGCGTGGATACGCCAGATCTTACGAAACGTCATCTCACCCGATCAAACGTCATTAGGAGGTGACAATAATATTCAAACAGCACTCAGTGAATATCGTGACTTGATCTCACTGGCGAGGGCATGTCGTCTGAAGGGTGCACTGGTGGCAGTCGATTTCAGTAAAGCTTTCGACCGAGTGGACCACGACTATTTGGAAGAGGTCCTCCAACATATGCGGTACCCACAGCCATTCGTCACTGTCGTCATGCGACTACTTCGTGGCGTGACATCCAAGATGATCGTCAACGGCCGACCTGCGCAGCCCCTCACCATTTCTCGATCGATACGCCAAGGCTGCCCTCTGTCCGCTTTACTTTACGCTGTGGCCATAGAACCACTCCTATGCGAGCTGCGCCAACGACTAACGGGTATGACGTTACGAGGCCACACTTTCCGATTTAAAGCGTACCCTGACGACCTGGTGATTGTCATCCGCAACGGCGACGACACCGCTAGCGCACTGAATTGGATAGCGACATACACTCCTGGAAATGGAAAAAAGAACACATTGACACCGGTGTGTCAGACCCACCATACTTGCTCCGGACACTGCGAGAGGGCTGTACAAGCAATGATCACACGCACGGCACAGCGGACACACCAGGAACCGCGGTGTTGGCCGTCGAATGGCGCTAGCTGCGCAGCATTTGTGCACCGCCGCCGCCAGTGTCAGTCAGTTTGCCGTGGCATACGGAGCTCCATCGCAGTCTTTAACACTGGTAGCATGCCGCGACAGCGTGGACGTGAACCGTATGTGCAGTTGACGGACTTTGAGCGAGGGCGTATAGTGGGCATGCGGGAGGCCGGGTGGACGTACCGCCGAATTGCTCAACACGTGGGGCGTGAGGTCTCCACAGTACATCGACGTTCTCGCCAGTGGTCGGCGGAAGGTGCACGTGCCCGTCGACCTGGGACCGGACCGCAGCGACGCACGGATGCACGCCAAGACCGTAGGATCCTACGCAGTGCCGTAGGGGACCGCACCGCCACTTCCCAGCAAATTAGGGACACTGTTGCTCCTGGGGTATCGGCGAGGACCATTCGCAACCGTCTCCATGAAGCTGGGCTACGGTCCCACACACCGTTAGGCCGTCTTCCGCTCACGCCCCAACATCGTGCAGCCCGCCTCCAGTGGCGTCGCGACAGGCGTGAATGGAGGGACGAATGGAGACGTGTCGTCTTCAGCGATGAGAGTCGCTTCTGCCTTGGTGCCAATGATGGTCGTATGCGTGTTTGGCGCCGTGCAGGTGAGCGCCACAATCAGGACTGCACACGACCGAGGCACACAGGGCCAACACCCGGCATCATGGTGTGGGGAGCGATCTCCTACACTGGCCGTACACCACTGGTGATCGTCGAGGGGACACTGAATAGTGCACGGTACATCCAAACCGTCATCGAACCCATCGTTCTACCATTCCTAGACCGGCAAGGGAACTTGCTGTTCCAACAGGACAATGCACGTCCGCATGTATCCCGTGCCACCCAACGTGCTCTAGAAGGTGTAAGTCAACTACCCTGGCCAGCAAGATCTCCGGATCTGTCCCCCATTGAGCATGTTTGGGACTGGATGAAGCGTCGTCTCACGCGGTCTGCACGTCCAGCACGAACGCTGGTCCAACTGAGGAGCTAGGTGGAAATGGCATGGCAAGCCGTTCCACAGGACTACATCCAGCATCTCTACGATCGTCTCCATGGGAGAATAGCAGCCTGCATTGCTGCGAAAGGTGGATATACACTGTACTAGTGCCGACATTGTGCATGCTCTGTTGCCTGTGTCTATGTGCCTGTGGTTCTGTCAGTGTGATCATGTGATGTATCTGACCCCAGGAATGTGTCAATAAAGTTTCCCCTTCCTGGGACAATGAATTCACGGTGTTCTTATTTCAATTTCCAGGAGTGTATAACATGGCCACTGGTAGTCGTATCAACGTCGCAAAAACGGTGGCGATGAACATCGGGGTCGGATTGTCTGAGGACAGCGTCATCCCCTTACTTTCGACGGCTTTTACGAAATGTTCGGACTGGGATAGCCAACAACCGCCTACGAGCCCTGATCATCGTCCAACGGACCCAGTATGTCAACACACATTTAGCGTCACGCGTTCCGCACATCGCCCAGATATTAGCTATACCGGTGATGTTAGCTCGCCGTATACTGGCGGCTTTTGGGTCCCTCGTGAGTTCAGGAATGCTTTTGTAGATCAAATATGACACACTCACATTTCCCCCGGATCGAGGAGGGCTTGGCCTTTATCACGTTCATGACAGAGCGGTCGCCCTATTTGTGAGCACATTAGTCAAACTATGGCACCGCCGTCCGGACAGTCCGACGAGTTTGTTAATAGAAGAACTAGCACCGCCCTCCCTGTTGCCACCTGTACCGATACACCACGTCCCCTCCTCGCTCTTCTACATCGGTGTCTTTTTACCTCGAACTCAGTTGCGTTCGACTTGCCTTACCAGCGATTCAACTGGCGACGGCAATGACGGTTTATCCGGTCCTGCAACGTGGACGACCCGATAACGTCGTGGAGAGAAGCAACGTCAACTGGCGAGTAGTATGGAGGACAATTCACCATGTAACACTTGACACTGCCGTCACGGCGATGTGGTATAACACTCACTGTCAACGGTAAGCAGGTGACCAATCAAGGCTACATGCGATCCACATGGTGGACTCACCCACGAGCACGAGCTGTGGCGTTCAAGACAACGATGAACACCGTCTTAGCTGTGGCGAGTCTACGGCAGTGTGGCACTTAGTGAGGCAAATGTCAGCATACTTCCTTCGAGTGACGCCGAATCATATCGACCCCAAGACTACCTTATTCCCGGATGAGACGTATTAACCACGCACGAAAACTAATGCCATGACGTGGCTTCGCGGACATGAAGTGCATTATTTGTTTCAAGACGGCACTAAGGACACTTTCGACTTTTGGAACTATTTGCAGGAACGACATCGCAAGATCCTCCGTAACCCAAAGTATCGACAATATTTTTCTAATTATTTGTGGAGTGCGTTCCACGATCCTCCACGTAGCTGGAACATCACGGGTAAGAAAAGCTAAAATTACAAGACGATGGTAGAACACTACACGGTACAACCTGAGACCTACCTTGGTCATTACGAGAAGTCATACCCGTACGATACACCAGATGGAAAGTTTCGTCGGGACCCCTCGCACTCTATAGCAGTATTGGTTCAAATGGCTCTGAGCACTATGGGACTCAACTGCTGAGGTCATTAGTCCCCTAGAACTTAGAACTAGTTAAACCTAACTAACCTAAGGACATCACAAACATCCATGCCCGAGGCAGGATTCGAACCTGCGACCGTAGCGGTCTCACGGCTCCAGACTGCAGCGCCTTTAACTGCACGGCCACTTCGGCCGGCTATAGCAGTATTCTTTTTGTCCCCGGTGCGAAAAGGTCTTCGCAGTTTTTGTTTCCCATCCGATGCAAGATGTAGCACCGATTAATGGTGGTAGGGATTCCACCCTAAGGTTTTATTTCATGGCTTCCTTAGCTCTCTTTCTTTATGCCCTATGCTGCAACTATAAGCATGTTTACAGTTATGTGCGTCCCCAACTCGACGCAACGAGTGTGGTTACTAGTTTCAGTTACTTACTGTAAATGATACATTGGTGACAGATGTGTATAGTGTTGCAGAACTTTTTAACAAACATTTTATAACTGTTACTGAAAAGATGGAGTTGTCAGGTTCTGTAGATGCTGCTATGGGATACCTCAGACTAGACATTTCAAGTAACTTCCATAATATGAATTTGACCCTCACTACCCCAGCAGAAATAATGTCCATCATAAAATCTTTAAAATCAAAAACATCTAGTGGGTATGATGAAATACCAACAAAGTTAATTAAAGAATGTGATTCTGAGTTAAATAACATATTAAGCTATCTGTGTAACCAGTCGTTTATCAGTGGAACATTTCCTGAATGGTTAAAATATGCTGAAGTTAAGCCACTGTTTAAGAAGGGAGATAAAGAAATAGCATCAAATTTCGGTCCAATTTCACTATTGCCAGCATCCTAAAAAATTTTAGAAAAAGTAATGTACAATCGGCTTTATAACCATCTTATCTCAAATAACATACTGTCAAAGTCACAGTTCGGATTTCTAAAGGGGTCTGATATTGAGAAAGCTATCTACACTTACAGTGAAGATGTGCTTAATTCATTAGATAAAATATTGCAGGCAACTGGTACATTTTGTGATCTGTCAAAGGCATTTGACTGTGTAAATCGCAATATCCTTTTAAGCAAATTAGAATGTTATAGTGTAACAGGAAATGCTCTAAAATGGTTCTAACCTTATATCTCTGGCAGGAAACAAAGGGTGTTATTAGGAAAGCGACATGTATCAAGCTATCATGCATCATCCAACTGGGAACTAATTACATGTGGGGTCCCACAAGATTCCATTTTAGGGCCCTTACTTTTTCTATGTACATCAATGATCTTTCATCAATAACATTACCAGATGCCAAGTTCGTTTTGTTTGCTGATGATACAAACATTGCAATAAATAGCAAATCAAGTGAAGTCTTAGAAAGATCAGCTAATAAAATATTTGTGGACATTACTCACTGGTTCCTAGCCAATTCTTTGTCCTTAAACTTTGAAAAAACACACTACATGCAGCTCAAAACTTGTAAGGGGTGTCCCACGAGTATATGCCTAACATACGATGACAAGCAGATAGAAGAAGTGGACAGTGTTAAATTCTTGGGATTACAGTTTGATAATAAATTCAACTGGGAAAAGCACACCACAGAACTGCTGAAGCGTCTTAACAAATCTCTATTTGCAATGCAAATTGTGTCAGACATAGGGGATGTAAAAATGAAAAAGCTGGCACACTATGCTTACTTTCATTCCAAAATGTCATATGGGATTATTTTTTGGGGTAATTCATCAAGCCAAGCTAAAGTTTTCCGATCACAAAAATGTGCAGTAAGAGTTATATGTGGTGTGAACTCAAGAACATCCCACAGGAGCCTGTTTAGGGAACTAGGGATACTAACTACTGCTTCCCAGTATATTTATTCTTTAATGAAATTTGTCATTAAAATACATCACTTTATCAAACTAACACCTCAATTCATGGAATCAATACTAGAGATAAGAATAATCTTCACAAGGATTTAAAGTCACTTAGTCTTATATAAAAAGGTGTTCATTATTCAGGAACACACATTTTCAATAACTTGCCAGCAGCCATAAAAAACCTAACAACCAATGAGATTCAGTTTAAGAGAAGCCTAAAGGATTTATTGGTGGCCAACTCCTTCTACTCCATTGATATATATATATATATATATATATATATATATATATATATATATATATATAATATAAACTTCTGCACCATTTCAGTGCAGTAATGTGTTCATTGTAAATAAGTATTATAGTAGTTGTATTACAGGTTTATTATCTTATAAACAAATAAATAAACTATTTATTTTAAATTCAGTGCATTAGTATTTGTAAAATGATCCTTTCATATAGTGTTCATTAAAAAATGAAGATCATTCCACTTGGGACCTGTGGAATGGTACATTAGCTTATTTGTTTGAGTTGTAAATATTTGTCATGTATTGTTTTTGTGACATGTTCTACATCCTGGAGGACCTTCTCACTACGGATCAATTGGAATGAGAGTAAATCCAATCAATAGCGCCAGCTTTAAAACACATACGACAATACTATGTATTTGCTTTCGCATTTCAGGTGAATTCGTCGACGTGTTCGTCGATAGCGCCCTCAGCCATCGATAAGAAGGCTCACTACATATCAACTGACCGTTGCCTGAGTGACAACGCCGTCGTTTAAAGTAGTCAAGCGCTCACCTGTTGGCTTGACAACCATGCACGTGAAAACATTTTGCACAAACATTCACAAATCGTCCACACCCCCACGTGGCTCTAGTGTGCAGTTTCTCCTGTAAGCCTGACAATCGTGCATGTGAAAGCACTTGCAAATCCATTCACAAATCTAAAACTTCCTGGCAGATTAAAACTGTGTGCCGGACCGAGACTCGAACTCGGGACCTTTGCCTTTCACGGGCAAGCGCTCTACCAACTGAGCTACCCAAGCACGACTCATGCCCCGTCCTCACAGCTTTACTTCTGCTAGTATCTCGTCTCCTACCTTCCAAACTTCAGCGCACACTCCGCTGCAGAGTGAAAATCTCAATCTCATTCATTCACAAATCGTCCCCGCCCCCACACGACTCGAGTTTGCAGTACTCTCCTGCAAGCTTGACAACCATGCATGTGAAAACATTTTGCACAAGCATTCACTTATCTTCCTTGCCCTCACACAGCTTGAGTGTGTAGTTTATGTCCTCAGTACACCGAGTCAGGCAATGACGACATCGTTGTGCCTGCATTTTCATTTTAGGCGAGGAAAAGGGGTTACCTTGACGTGTGGTTTACATGAGAGTTAACGAAACAAAAAACTTATTTCTTCATTAACTATCTCAGTGAACCGCTCTGTACCCATAAACTCAGCTGAAATGCGAAAGCAACTACACTAACGGGGAAAAAATCGCAACACCAAAAATATGTAATGTAGAGTAATGAGACTTCGAGGATAGATTTGTCGAGGTAACATATTTAAGCGAATCAAATTACAAGATCGCAGTTCGATGTAAGTGCGAGATAAGCCATTGCAAATGTTATATGCTGGTACATTAACAACCGGTGCAAGCGACAGAATGTTCAATGCAAGCATGCAGACGTGCACGCATTATGTTAGACAGGTGCCGGATGTCAGATTGTGTGATGGAGTCCCATGTGTGTTGCACTTGTTCGGTCAATGCAGGGTCATTTAATGCTGTTTGTGGATGACGCTAGACATGTCGTCCGATGGTTTCCCTTATATTCTCGATTGTAGACAGGTATGGTGGTCGGGCAGGTCAAGTCAACATGTCGACACACTGTCGAGCATGTTGGGTTGGGCGAGCGTTATCCTCTTGAAAGGAGTATACTGGGGCACACTTGTATGTGGCACCAGAATAAGAGAAGAATTAAAATGAAACTAGTGGACTATAAAGAATGAATGTCTCTGATAGGGTCGATAATGTGGATCGCTGACTTGCGCGACCTCAGAGCCATAGATACTTTATTGCTTTGTTCGAGTAAGAGAGCGCTTGGCGCACAGTTGTAGGTAGCTGTCTGTGAGGGAAAGACGGTGGAACAGGCAGTTTTTGTGGTGTGCTGTGTGAAGCCACCAAGGGTTAGATTAATGTAGGTATGTCAATATTGTTGAACACAGAAGCAGAAGTCTTCATGTACTCAAAGTAAAGATTTAAATAATTATGATTTTTGTTTTTGCCAGCGCGTTAGTATAGATGAGTTGGCTGATAATTTGTAATTGTTGAGTAACGCCAGGATGTACGTAAACGATTTTGATAAAGAAGCTAGTTAAATATTTCATTTTATAATGCTTTTAAGATTTGCTAATAGGTCTATGTGTAATTTGATGATTTGCACTCATGTTGGATTAATGAAGTTAGATAATACTTGCTGTTTAAATCTCATTGTTTGTGAATCAATTGTGAGTAATGTAGCTTCAATTGTCAGATGTTTCTGAAAAGCCAAAACTTGCAATATAATTTCGCTAAAAAGAAACTGAGTGTTAGTAATTCACCATAATCAGTACCGCCTCCCAGTCTAGGTCATACTGTATATTTTTTAAAGAAGATGAATTTTCTTAAATGTTCTCGTTTGTCAGCCAAATTAATTTCATGTGCGTTTCAGGTATCGTGGCCAGCACTGCACACTCCTGAATCTGTAATTAGCGCATTCATATTTTTTATGGGAAACCAGAATACATCGCGTTACGCCGTTGCAGCTTCAGAGGTAAGACAATTTAATGTATTTGTTATGTGCACAAGGACCAAAGTTATCAGTTTTGAACAGGGCCAGATGATTCAGTGCCTAAGAGGCTGAATGTATTTTACAGTGACTGTATTTCGTTATTGGTATTGGGAGTTGCATTGCCCAATCGATTCGTAAAGTTTTGCTAACAATAACACAGACTACAGCATGCAATACGACAATTCGAGGTGTGTATCCATTCCACAGTTCAGACATTCATTCAACGTAATCGTAAAGCATTTTTTATTTCACATTTTTTAAAGAAAGTTACACTCTTAGAAAAAACCCTGGAATGCCGTTCATAAATGGCAACACAACGGGTCGAAACACCAACTGATGTTCAGATTTGCAGTCAGTGTGGGTGGGATAACCACAAGCGTGCTCCTACTGTCATACAATATCGCGCGCCAGAGCATAACCCCAGGTGTAGCTCCAGTGTGTCTAGCACGCGGGCAGGTTGGCTGCAGCTCCTCAACTGGCCTACTTTTAACCAACACAGTCATCACTGGCACCGAGTGAGAACCATCTTTCATCAGAAAACATAACAGAACTACACCCTGAGCTTCAAAAAATGGTTCAAATGGCTCTGAGCACTATGGGACTCAACATCTTAGGTCATAAGTCCCCTAGAACTTAGAACTACTTAAACCTAACTAACCTAAGGACATCACACACACCCATGCCCAAGGCAGGATTCGAACCTGCGACCGTAGCAGTCCCCTGAGCTTCAATGAGCTTTCGCTTGACACTAGTGAAGTCGCAAATAGCTGTGGTTTGTGGTCAGTGTAACGCATGCTACAGGGCGTCTGGCCCGGAGATGTCCTTGAAGTAACCGATTTGTAACAGTTCTCTGTGTCACTGTGGTGCCAACTGCTACTCAAATTACTGCTACAGAAACAGCACGATGGGCAAGAGCCATTCGTCGAACACGACTGTCTTCCCTCTTGGTAGTGCTCAAAAATGGTTCAAATGGCTCTAAGCACTATGAGACTAACATCTGAGGTCATCAGTCCCCTACCTAAACCTAACTAACCTAAGGATATCTATGACCGAGGCAGGATTCGAACCTGCGACTGTAGCAACAGCGCATTTCCGGACTGAAGCGCCTAGAACCGCTCGGCCACAACGGCCGGCCTTCGTAGTGCCACGTGCCGTCCGGTACCCAGTCTTCTTGTGACCACCGCTGCCAGCAATCATGTACAGTGGCTCTATTCCTGCGAAGTCTTCCTTCAGTATCGCAGAAGGAACATCCAGCTTTTCATAGCCCCATTATACGAGAGTCACACCAAAAGAAATGCACACTGTTTTTAAAATCCATCTTTTATTCTACATGTTTGAAAGTTTTACAGTGTGTAGATACATCCTTTAGGAACAATATTTTCATTTCTCCACATGATTTCCATCCCTCTCAACTGCCTTACGCCATCTTGGAACCAGCGGCTGTATACCCGCACAGTAAAATTTTTGATCAACCTGTTGGAGCCACTGTTTGGCAGCGTGCACAAGGGAGTCATCATCTTCAAACCTTGTTCCACGAAGAGAGTCTTTCAGTTTCCCAAAGAGATGATAGTCACATGGAGACAGATCAGGACTGTAAGGCGGGTGTTTCGTTGTTGTCCATCAGAGTTTTGTGATTGGTTCCAGGGTTTTTTGACTGACATGTGTCCGTGCATTGTCGTGCAACAACAAAACATCCTGCTTTTGCCGATGTGTTCGAACACGAACTCAGTCGAGCTTGAAGTTTCTTCAGTGTCGTCACATATGCATCATATGCATCATGGCATGATGTCCACAAGCAAGAGTCCTTTGGAATCGAGAAATACCGTAGCCATAACTGTTCCAGCAGAAGGTCTGGTTTTGAATTTTTTTTTCTTGGGTGAATTTGCATCATGCCACTCCATTGTTGCCTCTTTGTTTCTGGTGAAAAATGATGGAGCCACGTTTCATCAACTGTCACAATTCTTCCAAGAAATTCACCTCCACCATTCTCATACTGTTCCAAAAGTTCGCTGCGTACCGTTTTTCTTGTATCTTTGTGAGCCACTGTCAACATCCTGGGAACCCACCTGGCACAAACCTTTTTAACGCCAACACTCTCAATATTCTGCAAACACTTCCTTCCCCTATCCCAACGCAGCATGACAATTCGTTCACTGTGGTGCGTCTGTCAGCAGTGACCACTTCGTTAACTCTCTGCACATTGTCTGGAGTGTGTGCAGTACGAGGCCTGCCGCTGTGAGGACATTTCTCAATACTGCCGTGCCCACTTTCATCACGTAACCTGCTTGCCCACCGACTAACTGTACTGCGATCGACAGCAGCGTCTCCGTACACCTTTTTTCTACCTCTTGTGGATGTTTCCCACTGTCTCGTTTGCACAGCACAGAAATTCTATGACAGCACGTTGCTTCTGACGAACGTCAAGTGTAGCGGCCATCTTGAAGACATGCTGTGACAGCGCCACTCACGGGAACAGGTTGAACTAAGTTTGAAAACAAGAGGGAAGGATGTATCTAAACACTGCAAAACTTTCACACATGCAGAATGAAAACTGTATTTTTACAAATATAGTGTGCATTTCTTTTGGAGTGACCGTCGTGCGACCTCGTTCAAACTCAGTGAGGTGTTGATAATGGCGTCTCTGTCGCCTTAAACGTATTCTTGACTAACTTCAGCTCACCACATCCACTCTCAAAGGTAACAAACGCTCATGACCATCACAGCGTGTATTTAAAGCAAACCTGATTTGCTTCCTCCTAATAGCTCGCCACTCTTATGCGACTGGTGCGAAATTGGAACAGACATCATCTTCCAGATCTAGAAACACGCCTACTAACTTTCACTTATGTCGCACAACTTGTTGGTGTTGCGATTTTTTTTTCCCGTCGGTGTACATAGTATTTTCGTAGGATGAAGGAAGAGACATGTTTGAACCTTTTGTCACTCGTCAATGCTATTGATAGAAACTGTAATCTGCATCTACATGACTACACTGTGATTCACATGTAAGGCTAGGTTCTCATTCAAATGAGCAAATAATAGGTAAAGTTTGGAAATTACAATGAAATGAATACCCCTAGGCATTGATATAAGTCAACGGGGACAGTTGAAACTGTGTGCCCTGACCGGGACACTCGAACCCGGGATCTCCTGCTTACATGGCAGACGCTCTATCCATTTCTTTTTTTTAGCTCGTTTTGTTCGGTTTTGTTCGTTGCGTTTGTTCGGGGCGGACGTCCCATGACACCCACTGAAGTTCAGCATTGGTCTATTCACTCAGGGTTTTTTTTTTTTTTTTTATTGCAGAGGGCGTCTAACCCTCAGACCGAGCAAAATATGCCACCGGAGGGATGTGAATCTGAGCCACCGAAGACACAGAGGATAGTGCGACTGCAGGGACTTATCTCTGGCATGCCTCCCGTCAGACCCACGTTCCCAACTTATTGTGCCGCACTATATTCATAGTGCCCCTGCCCATTATACTCATTACTCGCGGCTTTTTTTGCCGATTCCCGTAAGTGTTCGGGCATTGTTTGTGCATCCGCACAGAAGAAGAAGATGGTCATATGGCCGATGAGCCTTAACTATATTTATATGAAGATGGTATCTGTTCTTTCGGACATCTCCGAAAGCTTCATACAGGCGTTGATATAAGTCAACGGGGACAGTTGAAAATGTTTCCCCCAACCTGTACTCGAACCCGGGATCTCCCGCTTACATGGCAGACACTCCATCCATCTTTGAGCCACCGAGGACACAGAGGATAGTGAGACTGTAAGGACTTATCTCTGGCACGCCTCCCGTGAGACCCACATTCCCAACTTATTGTCCGCACTATATTCATGTGCCCCTGCCCATTATACTCACTATTTTCGCGGCTTTTTGCCGATTCCCGTGAGTTTGGGCACTGTTTGTGCATCCGCACAGAACAGGAAGATGATCAAATGGCCGGTGAGCCATGTCCGAAAGAACAGATACCATAGGTGACCATGCAGCTCGTTAGAATGAAATTACAATGAAAGGAATACCCCTAGCTTCATGTATATAAAGTTTGGATTTTTTTGAGACAATGTGAAAAGACATACAAAGGATCTGTTCGGGGATTATGATTGATCATACTTTAAACTATATTTCAGTTTTCAATACAAAAAGAAGTGTGCTCGTAATTATCGTTTGATCAATGGCCTGCGAGTCTGAAGTACACAGAACTTTCATTGTAATTTCATTCTAACGAGCTGTCGGCTTGAGTGGCCGAGCGGTTATAGGCGCAACAGTCTGGAACCGCGAGACCGCTACGGTCGCAGGTTCGAATCCTGCCTCGGGCATGGATGTATGTGATGTCCTTAGGTTAGTTAGCTTTAAGTAGTTCTACGTTCTAGGGGACTGATGACCTCAGATGTTAAGTCCCATAGTTCTCAGAGCCATTTTCTAACGAGCTGCATGGTCACCCATGGTATCTGTTCTTTCGGACATGGCTCGCCGGCCATTTGATCATCTTCCTCTTCTGTGCGGATGCTCAGTGCCCAAACTCACGGAAACTTTTTGTCAAATTTTGGTCATAATTGGTCAAAACATCATTTTTGGTTCGCCATATTGGATTAGCCACTTTTTGAAAATCCAACTGCAGATTAGTATTCTCTATCTTTGACCCCTGAAAAGTGAACACTTTTCTTGGGAGCTTATACGTATAATATATGAAATTTGTTAACATTAACTATTTTTTGTAAAGCCAAGAGTGAAAAAAAAACAAAAATCGAACTCAAAATTCGAGTTAGCACCATATCGTTAAATTTAAGCTCATTTCATAGTAGTTGGGTATGAACTCCCATAAATGTAATGTAGTATCGACTGATGTTATTCATGCAGTGTAGCCCCTCAGGAGTTATATGAAATCAAAAATGGATAACATCAGTCGATACTACATTACATTTATGGGAGTTCATACCTAACCACTATGAAATGAGCTTAAATTTAACGATATGGTGCTAACTCGAATTTTGAGTTCGATTTTTTTTTCACTCCTGGCTTTACAAAAAATAGTTAATATTAACAAATTTCATATATTATACGTATAAGCTCCCAAGAAAAGTGTTCACTTTTCAGGGGTCAAAGATAGAGAATAATAATCTGCAGTTGGATTTTCAAAAAGTGTCTAATCCAATATGGCGAACCAAAACTGATCTTTTAACCAATTCTGACCAAAATTTTATCAAAAAAGTGTTTTCGTTACTTACTTTTAGTCTGGAATTCCAAGACCCTGTACCAAAACTTCCTATGACTCGAATTGTTCCTGGAGAACAATTCCCTCGTTCTTCTTGGGGACAAAAGCCGATCTGGCTGAGCTGGATATGCTGCATTCGGCAGCCTACACTCGGTGTTCGTCAGCTTTTTCTGCGAATATGTTCGCATGCTTAATGCAATATAAATCATTTAGAGAATTTGCGTCGCGGTACAAATTTTCTATCTGAGCCGGGTGTCAGTCTAAGAGCGTCCCACGGCGGCCGTGACACTGCTTCGAACAACTAGCTGCAGAAACTTCTGTAAGGCACAGATTAAAAAACCTTACCGTTCCAGCATTGTAGACACATATACCTTTCAAAAAATGCAACAACAAAAATCGAATTTTCGACCATTCTTAATAAAAACCTGGCCTTAAGTGCACGGCAGACGGTTCGTCGAACCACTTTCTCACTGTTTCTCTGCCTTTTTAGTTTGGAACAGCAATCGACAAAAATGAACATTAAAATATTTCCGTTCGGGCCCCCATTTTTCTTATTTTATTACGTGATCATTTCTCTGAATATACGTCGGTGTCAACAGAATATTTTTCCCATTGAGAGGAGAAAGTTAAGGATTGATATAACGTGAAAAGATCTTGCTGCAAAAACAAAACGCCTTTCTTTTAATACCTGATAAAAGAAAACGTGCTCCGTAGTACCAAAAACTACATTTAAAAAAATTAATTTATTTTAATGATTGCCATGCCAACTTACGTATCATACCTTCTCTTCCCTATTTCACGATAGTACAAAACGATCTATTCTTCTTTGAACTATTTCGAAGTCCTCCGTAAGTCTTTATCTGGTAAGGATCAAATGCCGCACGGCAGTACTCTAGCAGGGGACGAGAGGACAGACAGGTGTGGTGTAGAAAGTCTCTTTACTAGACCTCTTGCATCTTTTAAGTGCTCTGCCAGTAACACTTTGTCTCTGGTTCGCCTTCGTCACAAAATTATCTGTGTGATGGTTCCAGTTTAAGTCGTTCGTACTTGTAATGCCTCAGTTGCGCAACTGAGGCTGATTCTTCAAAACATTGAATTGACAGCCTTTAGATTTGTGTGATTTATCGTGTAATCGAAATTTAGCGGCTTCCTTTTAGTACTCACGTAAATTACGTGGCGCTTTCCATTATATAGGGTCAACTGCCACTTTTCGCACCATACAGATATCGTGCTCAATCGTTTTGGAGTTGGTTTTAATCTTCAGATGACTTTAATTGACGGTAAATGACAGAATCATCTGCAAACAATCTAAGAGGGCTGCTCAAATTGTCTCCTAAATTATTTATATAAATTAGGAACAGCAGAGGCCCTATGGCGATTCCTTTGTGGAATGCTGGATATCACTTCTGTTTTACTCGATGACTTTGCGTCATCTACTACGAACTGTGACCTTTCTGACATCAAATCACGAATCCAGTCACACAACGAGAAAGGTACCCCATAGGTATGTAATTTGGTTGCAAGTTGCGTCTCAGATACATCACAAAAGCTTACTATATATCTAGAAATATAGAATCGATTTGAGGTCCCCTGTCAATATCACTCATTACTTTATGAGAATAAAGATCTAGTTACGTTGCACACGAGTGATATTTTCAGAATCCGCGCTATCTGTCAATAAATCGTTTCCTTCGAGGTAACTGATAGTGCTTCAGCACACTATATGCACCAAAATCTGACTGAAAACCGACGTCAGTGTTGTGTGTCTGTAATTCAGCGGACTACTCGTATTTCCTTTCTTGAATACTGGTGTGACCTGTGCAACTTTCCACTCTTTTGGAACGCATCATTCGTCGAGTGAGAGGTTGTATGTTGTTGTTGTGGTCTTCAGTCCGGAGACTGGTTTGATGCAGCTCTCCATGTTACTCTATCCTGTGCAAGCTGCTTCATCTCCCAGTACGTACTGCAACCTACATCCTACGGAATCTGCTTAGTATATTCATTTCTTGGTCTCCCTCTACAATTTTTACCCTCCACGCTGCCCTCCAGTACTAAATTGGTGATCCCTTGATGCCTCAGAACATGTCCTACCAACCGATCCCTTCTTCTAGTCAAGTTGGGCCACAAATTTCTCTTCTCCCCAATTCTATTCAATACCTCTTCATAAGTTATGTGATCTACCCATTTAATCGTCAGCATTCTTCTGTAGCACCACATTTCAAAAGCTTCTATTCTCTTCCTGTCCAAACTATTTGTCGTCCTTGTTTCAATTCCATACATGGCCACATTGCACACTTTCAGAAACGACTTCCTGACATACTCGATGTTAACAAATTTCTCTTCTTCAGAAACGCTTTCCTTGCCATTGCCAGTCTACATTTTATATCCTCTCTACTTCGACCATCATTACTTACACTCCTGGAAATGGAAAAAAGAACACATTGACACCGGTGTGTCAGACCCACCATACTTGCTCCGGACACTGCGAGAGGGCTGTACAAGCAATGATCACACGCACGGCACAGCGGACACACCAGGAACCGCGGTGTTGGCCGTCGAATGGCGCTAGCTGCGCAGCATTTGTGCACCGCCGCCGTCAGTGTCAGCCGGTTTGCCGTGGCATACGGAGCTCCATCGCAGTCTTTAACACTGGTAGCATGCTGCGACAGCGTGGACGTGAACCGTATGTGCAGTTGACGGACTTTGAGCGAGGGCGTATAGTGGGCATGCGGGAGGCCGGGTGGACGTACCGCCGAATTGCTCAACACGTGGGGCGTGAGGTCTCCACAGTACATCGATGTTGTCGCCAGTGGTCGGCGGAAGGTGCACGTGCCCGTCGACCTGGGACCGGACCGCAGCGACGCACGGATGCACGCCAAGACCGTAGGGTCCTACGCAGTGCCGTAGGGGACCGCACCGCCACTTCCCAGCAAATTAGGGACACTGTTGCTCCTGGGGTATCGGCGAGGACCATTCGCAACCGTCTCCATGAAGCTGGGCTACGGTCCCGCACACCGTGGCCGTCTTCCGCTCACGCCCCAACATCGTGCAGCCCGCCTCCAGTGGTGTCGCGACAGGCGTGCATGGAGGGACGAATGGAGACGTGTCGTCTTCAGCGATGAGAGTCGCTTCTGCCTTGGTGCCAATGATGGTCGTATGCGTGTTTGGCGCCGTGAGCGCCACAATCAGGACTGCATACGACCGAGGCACACAGGGCCAACACCCGGCATCATGATGTGGGGAGCGATCTCCTACACTGGCCGTACACCACTGGTGATCGTCGAGGGGACACTGAATAGTGCACGGTACATCCAAACCGTCATCGAACCCATCGTTCTACCATTCCTAGACCGGCAAGGGAACTTGCTGTTCCAACAGGACAATGCACGTCCGCATGTATCCCGTGCCACCCAACGTGCTCTAGAAGGTGTAAGTCAACTACCCTGGCCAGCAAGATCTCCGGATCTGTCCCCCATTGAGCATGTTTGGGACTGGATGAAGCGTCGTCTCACGCGGTCTGCACGTCCAGCACGAACGCTGGTCCAACTGAGGCGCCAGGTGGAAATGGCATGGCAAGCCGTTCCACAGGACTACATCCAGCATCTCTACGATCGTCTCATGGGAGAATAGCAGCCTGCATTGCTGCGAAAGGTGGATATACACTGTACTAGTGCCGACATTGTGCATGCTCTGTTGCCTGTGTCTATGTGCCTGTGGTTCTGTCAGTGTGATCATGTGATGTATCTGACCCCAGGAATGTGTCAATAAAGTTTCCCCTTCCTGGGACAATGAATTCACGGTGTTCTTATTTCAATTTCCAGGAGTGTATTTTGCTCCGCAAATAGCAAAACTCATTTACTACTTTAAATGTCTCATTTCCTAATCTAATTCCCTCAGCATCACCCGAGTTAACTCGACTACATTCCATTATCCTCGTTTTGCTTTTGTTGATGTTCATCTTATATCCTCCATTCAAGACACTGTCCATTCCATTCAACTGCTCTTCCAGGTCCTTGGCTGTCTCCGACAGAATTACAGTGTCATCGGCGAACCTCATAGTTTATATTTCTTCTCCATGGATTTTAATTCCTACTCCAAATTTTTCTTTTGTTTCCTTTACTGCTTGCTGAAGATACAGATTTAATAATATCGGGGATAGGCTACAACCCTGTCTCACTCCCTTCCCAACCACTGCTTCCCTTTCATGCCCCTCGACTCTTATAACTGCCATGTGGTTTCTGTACAAATTGTAAATAGCCTTTCGCTCCCTGTATTTTACCCTTGCCACCTTCAGAGTTTGAAAGAGAGTATTCCAATCAACATTGTCAACAGCTTTCTCTAAGTCTACAAATTCTAGAAACGTAGGTTTGCCTTTCCTTAATCTATCTTCTGAGATAAGTCGTACGGTCAGTATTGCCTCACGTGTTCCAACATTTCTACGGAATCCAAACTGATCTTCCCCGAGGTCGGCTTCTACCAGTTTTTCCATTCGTCTGTAAAGAATTCGTGTTAGTATTTTGCAGCCGTGACTTATTAAACTGATATTTCGGTAATTTTCACATCTGTCAACACCTGCTTTCTTTGGGATTGGAATTATTATATTCTTCTTTAAGTCTGAGGGTATTTCGCTTGTCTCATACATCTTGATCACTAGATTTTAGAGTTTTGTCAGGGCTGGCTCTCCCAAGGCTATCAGTAGTTCTAATGGAATGTTGTCTACTCCCAGGGCCTTGTTTCGATTTAGGTCTTTCAGTGCTCTGTCAAACTCTTCACACAGTATCATATCTCTCATTTCATCTTCATCTACATTCTCTTCCACTTCCTTAATATTGTCCTCAAGTACATCTCCCTTGTATAGACCCTCTATATACTCCTTCCACCTTTCTGCTTTCTCTTCTTTGTTTAGAACTGAAGTCCGATCTAAATTTCGAGCTTCTGTAAAACTTCACCAATCTTGTGGCTTTGCGTTCTTTTAAATTTGTTATGCCTTTTTCGTTGCTTTTCGACAGTTTTCTGACCTGTCTTCTGTACCATGGGGGATCAGTTCCGTCTCCTGCTAATTTATTTGGTATACATCTCACAGTTGCCGTCGACACTATTTCCACATTTGGTCTACGCTTACGTAATTAGTTACGAAGGAATGGAGACTGTCTCTTAGGAAGGCATCAAGTGACTTTTTGTCTGCTTTTTTAAATAGATGTCTTTTACGTTAATTTTTGTGTTTGGATGTTACAGTATTCAGTGTCGGCTACAACGACCTTGTGGTCATTAGCCCCTGTACGCGTCGTGATCCTTCCTCTTTGCTCAGGATTATTTTCTGCTAAGAGGTCAAGAATTTTGTCGCACCTGTATGCACTTTGAGTGTATTCCTGAACTAACCGTTCAAAATAATTTTCGGAGAAAGCACTTAGTACATATGATCGATCTATTTGAGCTTGTATCAAAAGCTTGCCGCTACACAAAATTGGTGTTTATAGTAATTGTTCAGGTACGCACAAATCCCAAAAACACCCACAAGCACAGACGATTGCGCAAGCTTGCGGAAATCGAAAACCGTTCAAACCTGAAGTCACATGAGTGGTTAAAGTGCTTGCGGAGACTTTCCCAAAAGGCGCTCAACCATACTTGCTGAAACCGTTTGTTCATGCATGCTTGTCACGCTTGCAGTAATGTATGACATCTCCTTGACCTGTGGAGTGGCCCATAGGAATTTTCTTTGCGAGGGGATCTGCTTCTTTCTCATTCTCTCTTGCGTCATGCTGCAGATACATGGTATTCATATGTTGGCACTGAATGTGTCATTCTACTCCGGAAATCTATTGTGGGAGCGTCTATTGTGCCTTCCTGTGAGAAAGCCTCTGTCAGTCGCTTAGCGTCTTGCAACCGCGTGGCTCTGGCCTCGCTTCATTATCACGCGGCGCCTGTCAAGTGATAGATAACACGCCCTGCTTGCACATCCTCAGTGGCATCTGGTGACAACAGAGCTTCCAGGTAAACTTTCTTTGTTTTCCATCCTATTAATCCTAGCAATACCAACGCATTTTCAGTAACATATACTACCAGCGGGGAGGGGGTGGTGGGAGACCACCACAAAAAATACAAAGTTCGTTAACTGTTATTGACTTTGTTAACGGCTTATTTCTTTTAAATAGGTTATGATGCGTAAATAGGATCCAGAACCTAAAAATATCCTTTAAAGTTATTATTTGTCGAATAAAATTCAGCCTATAAATTAAATGCCAAAATCCAGAATGCAAGATTTAAAAATATCATGGAAAAGCTAATATCTTCAGAACAATTAGGTTTCAGAAAAGGACGATCAACTATTGACAACGTTTTTACACTGCAATAAGTTATGGAAAAGAGACGAGGGTTTAACAAGGTAAACCATTTTGCTTTTGTGGATTTTGAGAAAGCACTCGATATTGCGAATAGAGAAATGCTATGGAATATAATGGCTGAACGAGGTTATCCATCTCATTTCATAACACCGAAACTGTTATAGACATGGGAAATATAACAGCAAAGCCAATGAACACTGACAAAGGGGTATGACAAGGATGTGTTTCTCCGACGCTCTTCGGTATATATATAGTTATCAGCAAATGGAAAATGTTGAACATAAATAGAGTTCTTTTAGATCATGACACTGGACTAAATGTAATATTATATACAGATGACCCAATTCTCATTACAGAGAATGAAGATGACCTTCAGATGGGAGTCTATAAGTTGCAGCATATAGCCTCAGATCGCAACCTAACAATACCGGTAGAAAAAAAACCCAAAGTCATGGCATTTCAAGGCAGACTACCAATAACATCTAAAATAGTCATGAATAATAAAATCTTGGAGCATCTGGAATGCGACATCATTTACGAATATAACCATAACGTGGAGCAAAAATTAAATAAATATACTTCCACTTGTGGAATAATCGTAAAAAGTTTGAGGAATAATACCAGGAAAGGAATCACGCTGAAATGTTATAAAACAATAGCAGTAACTTATGGAAGTGAAGCGGGTAACAACAAGACGCCACGAAAGTAGAATACAGGCTCAAGAAATGAGATTTCTCAGATGATTGGAAGGATGTAAAAGGGAAGATCAAAAAAGAAATGAAGTAACATAGAACCTAAACGAAAGAACAAAGGAAAATAGGAGAAAATCGAAGGAACATGTAGGCCATATAGGAGGAGAAAGATTTCCGGTAAAGGCTCTCAGTTATAAATGCACAGAACCAACAGACGTAAGGAGACCATACAGAAGATATAGTACTATAACAGGCAATTTGCCTATTGTGAAGTGAAGAAGAAAAAGAAGACACTCATTGTGAAAAGTCGCTTCTATTACTAAGGGGTGAGGAATTTTATGACCACCTCAGTTAAACTTCCATTAAGTTTGAAACTTCCTGGCAGATTAAAACTGTGTGCCCGACCGACACTCGAACGCGGGACCTTGCAGAACTAGCACTCCTGAAAGAAAGGATACTGCGGAGACATGGCTTAGCCACAGCCTGGGGGATGTTTCCAGAATGAGATTTTCACTCTGCAGCGGAGTGTGCGCTGATATGAAACTTCCTGGCAGATTAAAACTGTGTGCCCGACCGAGACTCGAACTCGGGACCTTTGCCTTTCGCGGGCAACTGCTCTACCATCTGAGCTACCGAAGCACGACTCACGCCCGGTACTCACAGCTTTACTTCTACCAGTATCTCGTCTCCTACCTTCTAAACTCCCGAGTTCGAGTCTCGGTCGGGCACACAGTTTTAATCTGCCAGGAAGTTTCATATCAGCGCACACTCCGCTGCAGAGTGAAAATCTCATTCCATTAAGTTTATTTGGAAAAATTTACAACAGTTTTATATTGTAATAGATTTCATTAAAAAATAAATATTATTTTCACAATTTCAAAATCTAAAGCACACGAATAGATTACAATATTTACAATAGTGGGCAAAAATCACCCCCCCCCCCTCCCCATTGGTATTGCTATAGTTAATGCTCGCTAAACGTCAATGGAAAGTCTGTCAGCACAACATAGTACCACTCAGCACCTAACAATCCGTCACCCAGGTATCCAGCGAGAACTAGACAGGTGTCAGACCTAACAATGTCTATTTGTGAAACACTCGAAAGTAACTCCTGTAAATAATTTAGTTCATTACTCTTCCTGTTATGAAAAAAGTCAGGCAAAGGATTCGTTTCGGACCTAGTTGAATCACTGGAACACTCGAAAATACGCAGACTTTGTTTGCAGATATCAGATGCGAGTATTCAAAGTATTAGTCGTTGCAGCCATAGTCGAGGAAATAAGCTGTTGTAAATGAGGGCCTTAGTCAGATAATTAGCTAGTGGGAACGAAGATGCCTCCTACACCGTCCACCCAAAAAGTTTCCAGATAGATTTTATACCTGGTGTATAAGCGACGCAAGCACAGTAACTACGATAGCAGCTTGAACTAACAACTGTAAACAACAGATGCGCATTCGAGTTGTCAGTTGAGAGCAGGCAGTGTTAAGTAGTGGACGTGCAGCCATAGTGTGTCAACATTGTTGTCACAAATTGCAGTGAACTACCATCTCTAAATAAAGTGTACAAGGCGTTCTGCAGAATGTTTTGAAGAAAAATGTGAGCAAAGTTTGCCCCACCCAGTTTGAGTCCCCCCCACCCCCACACACACACACAAAATGCGACGTGTGGGTGCCAACTGTGACTTGATTGAAAAGCGAAACGCAGATAATTCTTTCCTGGAAGAATTCGTCACAAGTGATGCGATTTGGTGTCGCCAATACGAATCTATTGCAAAACGACAAAGTACAGAAATGAAACTTCCTGGCAGATTAAAACTGTGTGCCCGACCGAGACTCGAAGCTGTGAGTACCGGGCGTGAGTCGTCCTTCGGTAGCTCAGATGGTAGAGCAGTTGCCCGCGAAAGGCAAAGGTCCCGAGTTCGAGTCTCGGTCGGGCACACAGTTTTAATCTGCCAGGAAGTTTCATATCAGCGCACACTCCGCTGCAGAGTGAAAATCTCATTCTGGAAAGTACAGAAATTTTCATGAATCGTCAAGGCTTTGACGGTAACCGATATTCAAGCCAATGTGACACGATAGTTGAACAACAGCACAAAAAAACTTTTCTGACAATTTCACATGGTTGTATGAATGTCCTGCCCGTTGCACTCAGTTGGGGAAAGACTGTGTAGATCACTTGAAGCATTAAAACCATCAGCTTAACTTCTCTTAATTTTTTTCATTTTTTGGACAAGATAGTTAGTAGAAGTTTGTGAAACGGGTGATCAAATAATGAACATTTCCATGAATGGTTGAAGCATTTCGAGAAGTCCGCGTTGAACTGGGCAGTCAGCGTAGTGAACAAACCTTTTGAGCCACGATTATCGTCGCCAGCTCCACATTCATATGATTTCCATTCCACCATCTACATCACATAAATTGAACCACTTCAAAAGCGTCTTCGACAGATAATGTCACAATTTCACTAAGTCAAATATACAGAAGACTCCTTATGGAGTAGCGTACTTTTTTATCAAGCATCACAAATATAGCAATTAGTGATAACGGATATCTGGCTTTAAAAGTACAAGAATATAAACTGTACATCCTGAAAGATTTCAAGGCAACCAGAGTGTGTACCCACGCGAGATGAAAGAGCTGTCTCGTCACTGGCAAAAAAGTGTAGAGCAGCAACTGATAACAGAAATCTATCCCAAGCTTATTAACTACAGAACTGTCTGTAGTCATATGGCTGGAACTTCGACTGCATCTGCATTGAACAAGTAATCTCCAGCTTCAGTTTGCAAGAACCCGCCACCACCCTCCACTTGCACTAAACCTCCAGAAATGGCTCAGTTTAGTTAGTGAGTGCGAAGAGGATGGTGTAATAGGCGTACAGCATGACTGATTGTGCTTATCCGAGTTTCGCGCAGATTAAGACAATCCCCCTGAACTATTTTAGTGAGTCGTCGTGTATGATTCTTTCTACCTGTTTTACCGAGAAGCTCTCAAAGTTTACGTCCCTGAGAAGCAGTATCAACGCCGTCGGGTTCTCTCTAAACTGCAGTTCTACTGCCTGTGATTCTAAGTCATGAGACAGGACGCAACATTATTCTGAATAACGTTCAAAAGGGACGCCATTATGATATATTTATTTACTAAACACCATAAACTGATCACATTGAGACAGTTAATAATGATTAACAATTTCCTCGCAGACCGATGTGGCCGTGCGGTTCTAGTCGCTTCAGTCCGGAACCGCGCTGCTGCTATGGTCGCAGGTTTGAATCCTGCCTCGGGCATGGATGTCTGTGATGCCCTTAGGTTAGTTAGGTTTAAGTAGCTCTCAGTCTAGGGGACTGATGACCTCAGATGTTAAGTCTCATAGTCCTGAGAGCCATTTGAACAATTTCCTCAGAACATGGTCTTATGGATCGGGAGGCATCCTCTCGGTGACTGGTGACTGTAGCGCTCGTGTACCTCGTACTTACGCTCGCGATGTTTCGTAGCTGTTCGTACATGTTCATTATCTTAAACATTATTCATTTATTTATTAAGATAATCGTTTTTTGGGGTTGTACTATGGTTGTAAGAAAGTAATTATGACCTGTACGCTTCTCCTAATATCCGTATTGGAAAAAGTGACTTTTACTGGCAAATATTTATCAAACAAGATTACTTGCTTTTCGCCAGAATAACTGTGTTTTCCCTAAGTACCTCCTGCTATCGTAACGGGCGTTCTCATGTCTATACTCAATTCATCATAAGAATAAACTTGAAGTAAACAAACACAAACGCGATGATTGGTCAGAAGCCGTAGCACACGTACACTGGTGTAGTTACGCTCCTGGAACTAGGTCCTACTTACGTATGCTATATATAATTACTAAGTTACGTTAAATGAAACTTCAAGATATTCAAATGTATTAACAGCCATCAACGTATTTGTTAATCACGCTTTAGCTATGTAGTTTTTATTTCAAAAATCGTGAACAGTCACTGCTGTGCACTGTTGTGCTCTGATTGTCGCGCTGTTAATACGCAGTATTAAAATGGGTGAGGTTGCTTCCTTCTCCGTAGTGAAACAAGTGTGCGGAAAACGGTTAAAAAGTACCGAGAAATAGGGTGTTCTTAATGTTTTCATAAATGTACAGAAATAATCGGCTTTCAGGTTTTCCAAGGGACTCTATTACATACAGTTGAATTTTAAACGCACACTTCATATATAGATCTACCAGTGGCGTAGCCGATCGATAATTTACTCTAAGACATAGTTGACGAGTTCTAGTCTCGTCCAAATCAGTTCTCTTTTCTCGTTCAATTTGAAATCTCGTAATTGTAAAATTCATAATCATTTTTTTATGAATAATGCACATTTTCTTCATTATAATTACATGTTGTTGTTGCTGTTGTGGTCTTCAGTCCAGAGACTGGTTTGATGCAGCTCTCCATGCTACTCTATCCTGTGCAAGCTTCTTCATCTCCCAGTACCTACTGCAACCTACATATTTCTGAATCTGCTTAGTGTATTCATCTCTTGGTCTCCCTCTACGATTTTTACCCACCGCTCTGCCCTCCAATACTAAATTGGTGATCCATTGATGCCTCAGAACATGTCGTACCAACCGATCCCTTCTTCTAGTCAAGTGTGCCACAAATTTCTCTTTTCCCCAATTCTATTCAATACCTCCTCATTAGTTACGAGATTAGATAATCTTCAGCATTCTTCTGTAGCACCACATTTCGAAAGCTTCTATTCTCTTCTTATCCAGACTATTTATCGTCCATGATTTCACTTCCATACATGGCTACAATCCATACAAATACTTTCAGAAACGACTTCCTGACACTTAAATCTGTACTCAATGTTAACAAATTTCTCTTCTTTAGAAACGCTTTCCTTGCCATTGCCAGTCTACATTTTATATCCTCTCTACTTCCACCATCATCAGTTATTTTGCTCCCCAAATAGCAAAACTCATTTACTACTTTAAGTGTCTCATTACCTAATCTAATTCCGGCAGCATCACCCGACTTAATGCGACTACATTCCATTATCCTCGTTTTGCTTTTGTTGATGTTCATCTTATATCCACCTTTCAAGACACTGTCCATTCCGTTCAACTGCCCTTGCAGGCCCTTTGCTGTCTCTGACAGAATTAGTGTCATCGGCGAACCTCAAAGTTTTTATTTCTTCTCCATGGATTTTAATTCCTACTCCAGATTTTACTTTTGTTTCCTTTACTGTTTGCTCAATATACATATTGAATAACATCGGGGATAGGCTACAACCCTGTCTCACTCCCTTCCCAACCACTGCTTCTAATTTCATATTGCACGCGAAATTCCTTTTTTCATTTCAAGTGTAAGTTCTTAATTATCGATATTTTATGAAAGACAATAAAGGTTGCTTAAATTAAAAAAACACACATAATTAAGTTTTTAAGGCAAAAATGAAAAACCAAATACTCTTTATTTGGACTATGTCCATTGTTTTATACCACAGATGTAGAAAAGTATCGTAGAAACATGGAAAAAAATTATTTTCGTAGCACTGAGCACACCATGCAAATGCTGCATTTTTACCTTTTTCCACTGCACCATTACAATATGAACGCAACAGATCTGATCTGGAGCCAAGTTAAGGGATTTGTCCCGAGAAATAACAAGACTATTAAGCTACCAGACGTAGTGAAACTACCGCACGTAGCTTTTCACACGTCACTGCCGAACGCTGGAGAGATCCAGAACGGCACATCATGAAAGGAGAAAATGCGACGCCTGGTTCGCTTCGTGGATTATGTCGTTGATTGACTAATTATCAACGTAGTATTTCTCGGATTCGGATAAGGACGAAGCTAAGAGTTTACCTGACGACTGACTGTAATCAGTACCTTCATTGGCTTCAGTATTCAACAGTAGGGTGAAATTCCTGCAGTACGCTTTTGCATCACACATAGAAAGAATCATCACACATAAGAAAAATTACCCTGTGTTAGGAATTTTCATCACTCTTCTTTGTAACTAGAATACTATGTAAGGTAAGAGCGAGTTCATTTTATGCTTTCCGTCTCGTCACCTAAGAGGCGCGCGGCAGTGCTGGAGTTTCGTTGAATACTATTTCATTCTTTTTTAAAAATTAAATAACATCCGAAGCATATTGTTTCTTTGCTCGTCTCTTTTTGCGTCTGAACTGCAACAGCTCGCACCACTGCATGTTAGTTGGACCGCTGGCTGGCCATTGCTGTCAAAGTTTAATGCGCCAATAAAGCTGTTGTCCTGCTTTATCGCTGAGTCTGTGTGCTTGTAACTCAGCATAAAACGTATCCTTATGATCGTATTTGACTTTACTGGACACAACTTGGCTTCCGCTCCACGTGAAACGAAAATAAGATTCAAGCAAACGCGGAAGAATACGTGGCGTAATGTTTACATCAGGTTTATTCTTATGATGAACTGAGTATAGCCACAGCGCCTCACACCACCGCCCCCTGGCAACATCACATGGTCCACGGCTTCTTCAGCCAGCGTGGTAACTGAATCTTACTCCCCACTGTGTGCATTCTGCAGTGCCGCTTTACTCATTGTATCCTACATGACATCTGCAGATGTGATACAAAATTGTAAAACTGTAAAATAAGGAAATAAAATGTGGCTCAAACATACGGGGCACCTTACAAATTCGAACAACGGAGCAAATTAAGGGTAATGCACAATCTAAACTGACAGAAACCTCACTGAAGAAGCTTATTGAAGCATATGAGACTGCGAGGAAGGAAAGTTAATGAAAAAGTTTTCTGTTGCAAGAAAGAAACAATCTAAACTTTTAAGGACAACAGCAGAAGCGACAGAGATTAAAAACGAGAAAGAAAGGTTAGGAGAGGAGAAATAATTGAAGCTATACTTTTTGCTAGTCAAAATGAGAAGAAGAAGAAGACCTAATACCGCAGATTAACTTCTGGAACATATAATACTGATGACGATTTAGAAGAAAAGAACTTTGTTGATGCGATTTTTTGTCTTCAAAAGATGTAGAACTCTGCATAAGTTGTGAAGAATATGGAAAAATTAAGCGCTGTACCGGTGTAATTTTTATGGAAAGTGGGAGTACGTAGCTTGCAGTGCGTTTGACTCTGAAAACAATTACTTACGTGAGTTTTGGCAGGCAGAATAATTTTACCCTTTTGGAATGGTAAAATCAGTTAGCTTCTTGCTACACCTTGCAAAACAAAACATCTAATAAAGTAATGTATGTTTAACTGTTGCTTATTACTTTCAGTCTTATTTCGATAACCTGTAGACTGATTGGAGATGGCGTCATGGTCTCGAGTATATGGTGGTAACTAGACTTCGCCACTGTTTCTGTGTGTCGATACATTGTATCGATACATGGAACTGTTTCATTGTTTCGAAACGACTATTTTCTACTGTTTCGAAACAGAGGTGTTTCATTCCGCTCTGTATCGGATAACGGGGCCATATTCGATCTCGAACCAGACGCAGAAACGGTATCGTTGTTTCAAAATAACGTTGTTTCAGTCCACTTGTGCTTGGAACGGACTAGTTTTATTGAAACAGTGTGTTTCATTCCGCTTAGTCTTGGACGAGATTCGAGCACGGCACAGATAGTGAAACACATTTAACATACCATTTCATAAAACAGTTTCAACAGCGTCGAAATCTTTTTGACACACAACAGCATGACGCTTAAAATTTTCGAAAATAAAGCTTCCTTTCAAATTGACAGGCCTATTCCGAAATGGCGTAATATCTACTTTATAAACAATAACAAACAATAAAATAACTCACACTCTTCGCATTCAAAATAATAAAAGTGTGAAAAACATTCAGTGAAATTACACATATCTTATAACATACGCTTCTTTGCTCATGTACAGTAATCATATTAAAAAACGCAAGTAAACCTACAACATTTTGAATAAAAGAGGCGTAGAGTGGCAGGTTTTAGAGATATACATGAATTGGATGTATGTATAATTGCAAGCAATCTGATTGACGGATTATTGAAGGTGCCATGGTGAACAGGAAAGGCTGGGAAGCATGGTAGATTTATAATAATGGTTCGGAACACCTTGTGGGAAAAATTTTTTCTCTTATATTTTGTTATTAATTCGAATTATGTCGCGTTATTTGTGAGTCTATAGTCAATGTGCCTATTCTCCTCAAAGATTCCTTTCGTGTGCATGGAAATTAGCTGGACGGGTATATTATCCATACTAACGGAATGTGAGAATCCCAGTAGCGTATCCCTTGCTTCTGCAGTTTCTTCCGCCTCCAGTTTCGTTCGTGCTGGTTCTTCTTTCTTCAGCTATGGCTTTACGAAGCCCCGTATGGGATTATTTTATGAAGATCAATCCTGAGAAAATTCAGCTTCCACAGCAAACTGTTCAGGAATCTGCCATTTCTGTGCCTGTGCGTCAAGATGAATAATTTGTGCAAGAAATGCCCAGCACTGCCACCGGTTCAGTGCTGGGTAGGTGTGGTAGACAAGCAAAGATTACTGGATTTACACCAAGACCAGTACCTCCATCCAAACGAGCCAAAATAGACGAACAGGTTTTAAGACTTGTTGTTAAAAAAAAATGGCTCTGAGCACTATGGGACTCAACTTCTGAGGTCATTAGTCCCCTAGAACTTAGAACAAGTTAAACCTAACTAACCTAAGGACACAACACACATCCATGCCCGAGGCAGGATTCGAACCTGCGACCGTAGCGGTCTCGCGGTTCCAGACTGCAGCGCCTAGAACCGCACGGTCACTTCGGCCGGCTACTTGTTGTTAAAGAATATGTTCCATTTAATGCAGTTGAGACTGTAGAGTTCAGAAAAATGACTTATTTATTAAATGAAAACTATGTACCTCCCAGTAGAAAAACACTTTCCAACAGTACACACTTTCAAGTGTTCGACAACACACTAGTGCAAGTAAGGTCTGCAGTGCAAGCTGCTTCCTACATCTGCATTGCGACTGATGGATGGGCATCTGTGAAAAATGAGAATTATATTGCATTGACTGCTCACTTCATTGATGAAAACTGCAGCCTGTAGTCATAATTGTTATCTAGTTTTAAAATCCACGACAAGCATACAACTGAAAACATTTCCAGTGAATTACAGATCACAAGATCCTTTGCTGTGGTGGAAAGAAAATCATGTGCTGTTTCCTACACTGTTTGAAATAATGAAATGGCGTCTTTGTATTATGGCCACTTCTGTTCCATGTGAGCGTATATTTTCAAAGCAGGGGCAAGCAATAACAGACAGACGATCCCGTCTTTCTAGCGAAAAAGTATAAAAAGTGATATTTATAAACTATAACTTAGAATAAGTACAATAGATCTACTCAGAAATGAAACAGTAAAATTTCAATTGATTTTGTTTTTTCCTGGGCAATGTGTACTGTATTTGTATTTGACTGTAATTTGTTTAGTCCACTAAATCTTACATGAAGGCCTAGCTTCCTTACAAAAACATTTTTCTCAAATTTGTTGCTCGCAGAAGACACTTACATTTTTGCTCACCATTCAGTGAGTTTAATTTCGTTGAGTATGTCATTTATTTACGTGTTTGAGTATAATTATCTGATTTATGTATGTATATGTTTGTGTGTTTATTTTTGTAAATTTGCTATGTTTGGTTATCACACTATAGCCATCTTATACTTGCATATCATAAATAATTCTCAGGCAGATCAACAATGGTATTATGATACTTTTGTTTTTGGCGTTCAGATACTGTGGTAAAAACTGCATTTCAACAGCAACTTGACTTCATCTCTGATTTCCTGCGGAAGTTTATAATAGAATGATAATATATCTGCTTACTGCGAGTACTTGAGAGAACTACGTATACCTGTAAATCAAACAAATTTCTTTAGCAAGAATTGTGGTGTAGAGCCAGATCTGCCATGATATCGGTATCACAAAGGCATTACACTGTATGAATTGTTTTAAATTTTAGTCTGGATTTTATACCTCAAGGAAACATACCGATCTCTGCATTTCAGTTACCTTGAAATGTTTTAACATGTTTTCCAGTTCCATCAAGTGTACATATTATGAACTGTATCTAGCTAACTTGTGAATGTCTGATGAAAAACTGCCATACCTGACCATTGTGCTATACGCTCCAGACTGTTATGGTAATTTTTTCATCTGTGTGCATCAGTTACTTTGCATCCTGCTCTGTGTGACAAAGGGTAAGAAAAGTGTGAGTGGCACATGTTAATTCAGTGCCTCGCTTCTGAGAATTACACTGCTGGCCACCGTAAATGCAACACCAAGAAAGACAAGAGGTAGCACAACAAAATTTATTCTGTAGATAACATGTTGACCAAGTATCAAATGATTACGTTTATAGACGTCTGTGACATGTGGTTCCTGCCAGAATCAGTAGCCAGAGTAGCCGCCATTGTTGGAGATCACCGCTGCCACACGTCTCGGCATTGAGTCAAAGAGACATTGGATGTGTTCCTGGGGTACAGCAGCCCAAGCAGCTTCCACACGTTGCCAAAGATCATCTGGTGTGGCAGCTGGGGATGTAATCTGGGTCACTCGTTGAGCAACCATGGACCACATGTTTTCTATCGGCGAAAGATCCGGAGAGCGAGCCGGCCAGGGAAGCACTTCAATCTGGTTATTGACGAAGAACCTTTGGACAATGCGTGCCACGTGTGGTCGCGCATTATCCTGTTGAAATATGGCTGTGGCCGAGCCCTGAAGGTAAGGAAGGACAACTGGCTCCAGCACCTCGGATATGTAGCGCCGGCTATTTTAAGTACCGGCAATGCGTACTAGAGGCGTGCGAGAGTAATATCCATATCGCCCCATACCATAATACCCTGTGCAAGACCAGTGTGGCGGTGCATAATGCAGCTGTCCAGCATCCTCTCTCCACTGTGTCTCCACACTCGAATCCGACCATCGTGGTGCTGCAGACAGAAGCGTGCCTCGTCAGTAAAGACAACGTCATTCCATTCTGCCGTCCACATCCGTCTGTCATCACACCATTGGCGACGGAGACGTCTGTGGTTCTGCGTCAATGGTAGACGAAGCAATGGACGTCTTGAGGACAGACCACTCTGCTGTAAACGGCGTCGAATGGTACGCGCAGACACTGGATGATGCGTTACAGACGCAATGTGCTGTGCTATGGTTCGGGATGTCACTGAGCGATCCGTCACTGCCATGCGCACAATTTGCCTATCAGCACGTGCAGTGGTGCACCGAGGTGAATGCGATCGACCACGTCGGTCCGTCGTACCCTCATGCATCCAACGGTCACATATCCGCATTACAGTTGTTTGGTTTCGTCCAACACGACTAGCGATTTCTCTGTATGATAATCCAGAATCTCGGTAAGCCACTATTCTTCCTCTGTCGAACTCGGATACTTGATCAAACGATGTTCGCTGTTGTCTACGAAGCATAACTGATCGTCTAGTGAAACAACCACAAGGTAAACACACGTGCCGAACGTACACTCGTCGAAATCGCCAAGCCTAAAATGGCGCTATGAGATGGCGCCACAGGCGCGCGTGATGTGCGTCTGCGCTGAAATTCTAATCAGTTGCATATCTCATCGCTGCAAACCCATGGTGTAAATTTCACTTGATTCGGATGCTTCCTTCAGGGTGTTGCATTTACGGTGGCCAGCAGTGTATATCTCATGATATACCTTTTCAAGAGCACACGCACTCACAAGAGCTATCAAAATTAGGCACTAGAATACAGGGAAACGAGTTCGACAAAATCTGTTGTGTCAAACATACAAAGTCTGTCCTTAGTCAATTGTAAATCATGATACATGACACGAATGCAGCGCATTTGCTGAAGGAAATACGAAACTACCAAGACGCCTAAGTGAAAGTTTCATTCTTACTGCGATGTGACTGGCTCTCTCGCACCTTATTCGTGTTTTTATGACAATATTTATACAGTAGACACTCAAGATGATATAATGTGTAGGCCTATACGATTACAAAACACAAACTGTTTCATTGCTTCAAAACAGCATTTCGAAACATTACATTGTACTGTTTCATTTGTTTCGAAACAGTCATGTGTTTCAGTTTGCCCATCACTAGTGGAAACACCCTGGCACCTGAGTAATCTCACCACTGTGTAAAGATTCCGAAACCTCCTTTTTAAATAACGTTCAAAAACTGTTTTAAATTTTGTTGATGGAGTTGTGTAATACAGAGGAAACAGAAACTTAATACCTCCTTTGTTTAAAGTGCGACATTACTTTACAGTGTAGGCTCATAAATATTTTTTCTTAGGTGAGAAACACATCTCGCGCTCACTTTACGTCGGTTCAACTCTTAGCGCCTGCGCAGCGACTCTGTTCCATGCTCCTGCTACAGTGATCTGCCTGACTCACTTAACTGTACTGTGGAAAGACTCGTGCATTCACATTTGTTCCAGCATTAAGATGCAGTGAAATAAAATCATACAAACTGAAGGCAGTGGTATTACAAGGACGCGGCTGAAAAGAGAGAACTGTAGTCTCGTAAAAAGTGTAGTAGCATCTGGAATGTTCATTCCTGAGGCAACGTGCTGATTCAGAAGACTGAGTGCAACATTACGGAAACCGGTCCTCGGTGTACAGTTCAGAAACGATTTTGCTAGTACGATAAATATCGGTTTTCTGAGCGTCAGTTGTTCTGTATAAATAGGGTCTAAGTCAGCTGTTTCGATTTTCTCAGCACGATGAATGGAAACTGTCAATACATTCATAATATTTTTGATAAAGGGAGTGCAAGGTTTCCTTATGGACATTACGGTGGCATGGAGCTCAGTTATTTATAGTTAAATTACAAATTCCCGCTGTGCTGTCGCGACTCACTACAATTGTTTCTGATATTTAATTCTTTCTGACTGAGACACAAAGTAGAATAATTGGATATCCGTGGATTGCAAGTACTACCAAATTGAGAAGGCATGTCTAGAAGATAATATGACAGGAATTGTCATCATCTTGGATCTTTAAAGTGAAACAGAAGACCTCATAGCCGCAACTGATCAGTCTTCAGTGGCAATTTTAAAGCGCTAAACATCCCTCAGATATTAGGGAGCAAGATGAAACCAACCGACGAACGCTTTGGTTTGCGGTTATTACTGGAGAACCCGGACAATATGGCTATTGCCGTTGGCAAAATAAATTACACCGAAAATGGTATACTCCTTGTTGTTGTTGTTGTTGTGGTCTTCAGTCCTGAGACTGGTTTGATGCAGCTCTCCATGCTACTCTATCCTGTGCAAGCTTCTTCATCTCCCAGTACCTACTGCAACCTACATCCTTCTGAATCTGCTTAGTGTATTCATCTCTTGGTCTCCCCCTACGATTTTTACCCTCCATGCTGCCCTCCAATACTACATTGGTGATCCCTTGATGCCTCAGAACATGTCCTACCAACCGATCCCTTCTTCTGGTCAAGTTGTGCCACAAACTTCTCTTCTCCCCAATCCTCTTCAGTACCTCCTCATTAGTTATGTGATCTACCCATCTAATCCTCAGCATTCTTCTGTAGCACCACATTTCGAAAGCTTCTATTCTCTTCTTGTCCAAACTATTTACCGTCCATGTTTCACTTCCATACATGGCTACACTCCATACAAATACTTTCAGAAATGACTTCCTGACACTTAAATCAATATTCGATGTTAACAAATTTCTCTTCTTCAGAAACGCTTTCCTTGCCGTTGCCAGTCTACATTTTATATCCTCTCTACTTCGACCATCATCGGTTATTTTGCTCCCCAAATAGCAAAACTCTTTTACTACTTCAAGTGTCTCATTTCCTAATCTAATACCCTCAACATCACCCGACTTAATTCGACTACATTCCATTATCCTCGTTTTGCTTTTGTTGATGTTCATCTTATATCCTCCCTTCAAGACACCATCCATTCCGTTCAACTGCTCTTCCAAGTCCTTTGCTGTCTCTGACAGAATCACAATGTCATCGGCGAACCTCAAAGTTTTTATTTCTTCTCCATGAATTTTAATACCTACTCCGAATTTTTCTTTTGTTTCCTTTACTGCTTGCTCAATATACAGATTGAATAACATCGGGGAGAGGCTACAACCCTGTCTTACTCCCTTCCCAACCGCTGCTTCTCTTTCATGTCCCTCGACTCTTATAACTGCCATCTGGTTTCTGTACAAATTGTAAATAGCCTTTCGCTCCCTGTATTTTACCCCTGCCACCTTTAGAATTTGAAAGAGAGAATTCCAGTCAACATTGTCAAAAGCTTTCTCCAAGTCTACAAATGCTAGAAACGTAGGTTTGCCTTTCCTTAATCTTTCTTCTAAGATAAGTCGTAAGATCAGTATTGCCTCACGTGTTCCAGTATTTCTACGGACTCCAAACTGATCTTCTCCGAGGCCGGCTTCTACTAGTTTTTCCATTCGTCTGTAAAGAATTCGTGTTAGTATTTTGCAGCTGTGACTTATTAAACTGATTGTCCGGTAATTTTCACATCTGTCAACACCTGCTTTCTTTGGGATTGGAATTATTATATTCTTCTTGAAGTCTGAGGGTATTTCACCTGTTTCATACATCTTGCTCACCAGATGGTAGAGTTTTGTCAGGACTGGCTCTCCCAAGGCCGTCAGTAGTTCCAATGGAATGTTGTCTACTCCGGGGGCCTTGTTTCGACTCAGGTCTTTCAGTGCTCTGTCAAACTCTTCACGCATATCGTATCTCCCATTTCATCTTCATCTACATCCTCTTCCATTTCCATAATATTGTCCTCAAGTACATCGCCCTTGTATAGACCCTCTATATACTCCTTCCATCTTTCTGCTTTCCCTTCTTTGCTTAGAACTGGGTTTCCATCTGAGCTCTTGATGTTCATACAAGTGGTTCTCTTATCTCCAAAGGTCTCTTTAATTTTCCTGTAGGCAGTATCTATCTTACCCCTAGTGAGAAAAGCCTCTACATCCTTACATTTGTCCTCTAGCCATCCCTGCTTAGCCATTTTGCACTTCCTGTCGATCTCATTTTTGAGACGTTTGTATTCCGTATACTCCTTAGCAAGAAAAATTTAACATTGCTTACACCTAGCACAGAACCGTTTTGCGATGACATAATGTTAGTTAAAAATCTGGAATCAATTGGAATGTCGTGAACAGTTAGAGAAGGGATGGTCTGTAATGTTAAAGAGGGAGATGTGTGAGTCATTTTGAAAGGGTACAGTACCGCCCGACATTGAAAATAGGTACAACATACTTCATTATTTTTGTCAGAACAACACATTTTTTTCTAATAATAACTCAATTTCAATTAATACAGCGAAGCCGGATACCAGTGTGGTAAAGAATGACAATTTATTTATTTAATTGATCACACGTGCACTCCCAAAAAATAAATCCCTACATCCAGTTTGGTGAGATCTGTGAAATGAATGAATGTATGGTCGTCTACTAACCGCAGATAGTGAATGTGAATATATGATCATCTTTGAGACGATCCTTTGGCCACTTTTGTGGGACCAAAGAGATGAAATTTACCTGAGCTTTGAGCACCTGAAATGTGGCTGACCAATACTGTAGCAAGGTGCTCCCCCACTTCGGCAGAGGTGCGAGAGGACCTGAAGAACGGCCATGTTTCGGCACTCTGCCACTGGATCTTGTGCTGTTAAGACCTGTCTTAGGTGTGCTCCGTAATGACGAAAGAGTGGAGACATGGTATGTGTTGTGTCTAGACCATACAGCCCAGACACAATGCTGTAGCCGATAGGGCACGCAAGGCTAACGCAGACGGGCGTGAAGTCTGGAACATGAGACTTATAAATGCACTAAAGAAAAATACGTAGCTTTTTTAATACTTAACTTTATTCTCTTGTTGGAATACATCTCTCCTGCATACTCGTAAGCTATTGGCACTGATACAAATGGCGCCTTGCTAGGTGGTCGCCATTTAACTTAGCAGAAGGCTATTCTACTGTCTATCTCTCGGCAAATGAGAGCAAGGCTTAGCACGTCCAATCGCTAGCTATGTTGTCCGTACAACTGGGGACGAGGTCTCCTCAGTCTCTCGAGACCTGCCTTGTGGTGGCGCTAGGTTTGCGATCCCACAGTGGCGACACGCGGGTCCGACATGTACTACAGGACCGCGGCCGATTTAAGTTACCACCTAGCAAGTGTGGTGTCTAGCGGTGACACCACAGTATGCATGTGGAATATTTAAGAGTAGTTTGAAATAATAATTTCTCTATTTCAGGAACTTTTGTGGGGAGAATTAAATGTCAGGCAGGTAATATTAATGGGATCGTAGTAATCTTCGGAAGTGACCAACGGTCACAATGAAACCACGTGTAGCAATAAGTTGCTATACTTCCATGTGCTTAAGTTAAGATGAATTACTAGCGTGTGTACTATAAGTTGAAATATTTAAGAAATAGCGTGTGCAGGACTTGAAATTAGAGGCGAGTACTTCCACGTGGTGAGTACTGTGTGAGTCTCAATCTGTGTATGAGACAAAGGATAAAGAGAAGTACTCGTCCATGGTATCAGTTGAGGACTCGTGTGTGTGATGAATATGTTCTTAATATTACTTTGCGTGATATGTTTCCGTGTGACGCTTGATTCAAACTATAATACTCTGAGAGAGAAGCAAGGTGAGTCAGCCGTCTATCCAGCAACGCCACTTGGCTTGCATTTCACAGGAAGACGTGCATATATCTCCAGAGTTCATAGTAGGAAAGTGGAATTACGAAGTGGGGCAGTGTCGTGTGAAACTGGGATAAATATTAATTGAAATGGGAAAGCTGAAAGTGATAATGTTGTGACTATTCCCTGTGTTGTATTTCATGTGGTAGTGTGGTGTATGTCATGTAATTTAAGTATGTGTGGTTTGCATGGGAGAGTAGCAAGGTAGTTTCAGAGGTAGTGGGTTATCCGTGTTCCTTTTGTAGCGCTCGGTCTGGAGGAAAGTTTCGTGATGATGATTGTGAGAGTCGAAGTGTGAGATATAATAAAAGATCCACCATCCTATCCAGAAAGTGCACTGTAGCGTTAAATAATTACGAGACCATAAGATAGAGAATCACCAATGTAAAGCCATGCCCACTGGGTGGAATTTCTCATGTGTTGTTGTTGTAGGTTATAGAATTTGTGTGTTTAGGTTATAGAATTTATCGGAATAAATAAGATAGTGAAAAGAAAAAGATTGGTGGCCTTTTCCTTCGAATTGTATGTTGTCATGATATCCAGAATTTATAATGTGTGCGCCATTCATATTCAGTGTGATGGCCACGTGTTGATAAAAGCTGTTAAATAAAAAAAAGAACATGTGGTATTGCCAGTGCGTAGTGAACAGTCAGAGTTCTGTAAATTACTGATAGTCAGATGTGCGTTTCCGTTGCGTATTATTCATATAGGAGGATAATTTGTAACTTAATTGTGAGTACGAGAGTTCATGTTACTCGATAAATAAGAATGAATCCACTCGCTTGGCAGACCACTCATCTTGCAGGCCTGACTGCTTGATGCCACAGTATGAGCAAGGCATGTGGGTGCCTCTCAATTTAACTATTACCTGTGTCGTAAATTCTCTAACATATGTTAAAGACATAAAATCAGATACTTGAAAATTGTATGAAAGGCCGAAACCTGGGTTATGCTTAAATTAACAATAGAACAGACAAATGGCGGTGTGTTTCTTTAAAAAATATTGTATGACTGTTGCTCTGCAACATCAAAAACTGTTTAAATTCTCTGAGTTCTTCATAGCGTGACATGGCGTCAAGAAGAAGCTACCTTTCCCTACACGAGAACGGTGGCGTGACAGCAAGGTAAACAATGGAAAAAAGAACGACAAGGATGTACTAGAACCCATTTCGAAGAAACACAAAAACTCTGTGCCTATATCGTATAAGGTGGAATTAGCCAGCGTTAAAATGGGTGTTTTAAAGAAAGAGGTGCCTGGAATACTGAAGCAACTAAGTGTAGACGACTATTACCTCTTGGATCTGGACAGAACGCATGATTTTGCCGGAATCCATACATACGCTACTGACAATTAAAATTGCTACAGCAAGAAGAAATGCAGATGATAAACGGGTATTCGTTGGACAAATATATTATACTAGAACTGACATGTGATTACATTTTCACGCAATTTGGGTGCATAGATCCTGAGACATCAGTACCCAGAACAACCACCTCTGGCCGTAATAACGGCCTTGATACGCCTGGGCATTGATTCAAACAGAGCTTGGATGGCGTGTACAGGTACAGCTGCCCATGCAGCTTCAACACGATACCACAGTTAATCAAGAGTAGTGACTGGCATATTGTGATGAGCCAGTTGCTCGGCCACAATTGACCAGACGTTTTCAGTTGGTGAGAGTTCTGGAGAATGTGCTGGCCAGGGCAGCAGTCGAACATTTTCTGTATCCAGAAAGGCCTGTACAGCACCTGCAACATGCGGTCGGGCATTATCCTGCTGAAATGTAGGGTTTCGCAGGGATCGAATGAAGGGTAGAGCCACGGGTAGTAACACATCTGAAACGTAACGTCCACTGTTCATAGTGCCGTCAATGCGAACAAGAGGTGACCGAGACGTGTAACCAATGGCACCCCATACCCAGTATGGCGATGACGAATACACGCTTCCAATGTGCGTTCACCGCGATGTCGCCAAACACGGATGCGACCATCATGATGCTGTAAAGAGAACCTGGATTCATCCGAAAGAATGACGTTTTGCCATTAGTGCACCCAGGTTCGTCGTTGAGTACACCATCGCAGGCTCTCCTGTCCGTGATGCAGCGTCAAGGGTAACCGCAGCCATGGTCTCCGAGCTGTTCGTGCAGATGGTTGTTGTCTTGCAAACGTCCCGATGTATTGACTCAGGGATCGAGACGTGGCTGCACGATCCGTTACAGCCATGCGGATAAGATGCCTGTCATCTCGACTGCTAGTGATACGAGGTCGTTGCGATCCAGCACGGCGTTCCGTATTACCCCCCTGAAGCCACCGATTCCATATTCTGCTAACAGTCATTGGATCTCGATCAACGCGAGCAGAAATGTCACGATACGATAAACTGCAATCGCGATAAGCTATAATCCGATCTTTATCAAAGTCGGAAACGTGATCGTACGCATTTCTCCTCCTTACACGAGGCATCACAACAACGTTTCACCAGGTAGCGTCGGTCAACTGCTGTTTGTATATGAGAAATCGGTTGGAAACTTTCCTCATGTTAGCACGTTGTAGGTGTCGCCACCGGCGCCAACCTTGTGTGAATGCTCTGAAAAGGTAATCATTTGCATATCACAGCATCTTCTTCCTGTCGGTTAAATTTAGCGTCTGTAGCACGTCATCTTCTTGGTGTAGCAATTTTAATGGCCAGAAGTATATTATAGAAGTGGAAGAATGTACACTGAGGTGACAAAAGTAATGGGATAGTGATATGCAAATATACAAATGACGGTAGTACTAGGCGCGCAGTCCGGGACCGCGCGACTGCTACGGTCGCAGGTTCGAATCCTGCCTCGGGCATGGATGTGTGTGATGTGCTTAGGTTAGTTAGGTTTAAGTAGTTCTAAGTTCTAGGGGACTGATGACCACAGCTGTTAAGTCCCATAGTGCTCAGAGCCATTTGAACCATTTGACGGCAGTATCGCGTACACAAGATATGAAAGGGTAGTGCCGGAGCTTGCTCTCAAGTGATTCGTGTGATAAGGTTTACGACGTTCTTATGGCCGCATGACGGGAATTAACAGACTTTGAACGCGAAATTCCATTTCGAAGAAAACAATCGTTAGGGAATTCAATATTCCGTTGTCCACAGTGTCAAGAGCATGCCGCGAATATCAAACTTCAGTAACACTGACAACTTAGGTGCCGACGGCCTTCACGTAACGACCGAGAGCAACGACGTTTGCGCAGACTTGTCAGTACTAACAAACAAGCAACACTGCTTGAAATAACGGTAGGAATCAATGTGGGACGTACGACGAACGTATCCGTTAGGACATTGCAGTGAGATCTGGCGTTAATGGGCTATGGCAGCAGACGACGGACACGAGTGCCTGGTCAGATGAGTCTCGATTTCAGTTGGTAAGAGCTGATGGTAGGGTTCGAGTGTGCCGTAGACCACACGAACTCATGGACCCAAGTTGTCAACAGGGCACTCTGAAAGTTCAAAAAATGGTTCAAATGGCTCTGAGCACTATGGGACTCAACTTCTAAGGTCATCAGTCCCCTAGAACTTAGAACTACTTAAACCTAACTAACCTGAGGACATCACACACATCCATGCCCGAGGCAGGATTCGAACCTGCGACCACATCGGTTGCGCGGTTCCAGACTGTAGCGCCTAGAACCGCTCGGCCACCCCGGCCGGCACTCTGAAAGTTGGTAGTGGCTCTATAATGGTGTGGGCTGTGTTTACACGGAATGGACTGGGTTCTCTGGTCCAGCTTAATCGACCGCTGACTGGAAATAGTTATGTCCGGCTAGCTGGAGACCGTTTGGAGCCATTCATGGACTTCATGATCCCAAACAAAGATGGAATTTTTATGGACAACAATGCGCCATGTCAGAACATTCTGGACAATTCAAGCGAATAATTTGGCCACCCAGATGTCCCGACATGAATACCATAGAACATTATCGGACATAATCGAAAGACTGGCCTATGCACAAAATCCTGTCCGCAGGAGCTTCTAACGACTTTTTGAGTACGTGCCACGTCTAGTTGCTGCATCACCATAAATTCTGTCACCTCACTGTATTTATACAGGGTGTTACAAAAAGGTACGGCCAAACTTTCAGGAAACATTCCTCACACTCAAATAAAGAAAAGATGTTATGTGGACATGTGTCCGGAAACGCTTAATTTCCATGTTAGAGCTCATTTTAGTTTCGTCAGTATGTTCTTCCACCTACGCTCAATGGAGCACGTTATCATGATTTCATACGGGATACTCTACCTGTGCTGCTAGAACATGTGCCTTTACAAGTACGACACAACATGTGGTTCATGCACGATGGAGCTCCTGCACATTTCAGTCGAAGTGTTCGTACGCTTCTCAACAACAGATTCGGTGACCGATGGATTGGCAGAGGCGGACCAATTCCATGGCCTCCACGCTCTCCTGACCTCAACCCTCTTGACTTTCATTTATGGGGGCATTTGAAAGCTCTTGTCTACGCAACCCCGGTACCAAATGTAGAGACTCTTCGTGCTCGTATTGTGGACGGCAGTGATACAATACGCCATTCGCCAGGGCTGCATCAGTGCATCAGGGATTCCATGCGACGGAGGGTCGATGCATGCATCCTCGCTAACGGAGGACATTTTGAACATTTCCTGTAACAAAGTGTTTGAAGTCACGCTGGTACGTTCTGTTGCTGTGTGTTTCCATTTCATGATTAATGTGATTTGAAGAGAAGTAATAAAATGAGCTCTAACATGGAAAGTAAGCGTTTCCAGACACATGTCCACATAACATATTTTCTTTCTTTGTGTGTGAAGAATGTTTCCTGAAAGTTTGGCCGTACCTTTTTGTAACACCCTGTATATGTCCACATCCCCTCCAAAACTATTGGTTCAAATGGCTCTGAGCACTATGGGACTTAACATCGGAGGTCATTAGTCCCCTAGAACTTAGAACTACTTAACCCTAACTAACCTAAGGAAATCACACACATCCATGCCCGAGGCAGGATTCGAACCTGCGACCGCAGCGGTCGCACGGTTCAGTACTGAAGAGCCTAGAACCGCTCGGCCACAGCGGCCGGCCAAAACTATTGGACCGATTTCAACAAATCTTGGTATACGTATCAGTTTCTGTCTGGGAAGAATCGTTGTGGGGGTAAGAACCACCTACATACCAGTCGGGTAGGGGTGTGGCTGGGGGTGAAAAGAGAGTGTAGCCAACGGCACCTGAATACTCATACTTCATTCATACACCATTTGAGAATGAGAGGACTTAGTGATTAACAACAGACTTTTGCCGTTGTTTCAAACCTTTACGAAACTTCTTATCGCTGGCACCCCCCCCCCCCCCAAAAAAAGAAAATGACGAAAGGAAAGAAGTTCATCGCTTACTATATTTTAGCCGTTCATGGTATGACGTCTTAATTAATTACTTCTTTGCTACCAACTGTATACGAGACACATTTTGCAGACAGTACTCACACATACCATGAAATGTACTCGCAAAATTGTATGATTTTATAACAGATAGTTCAGGAGATATGCCATCATAAACACTAACATGGGTAAGAAAAACTACCGCATCATGCCTGACGTTTAAATTTATTACTTCTTTCCTATTAAATCTCTTCGAAATACTTATCACAGACAGTATCCTCATACACCACTGAATGTACCTACAAAATTACGTCATTGTATGACACATAGTTCATCAGATATGACGTCTTAAATATTGAGTTGCATGAAAACTAAACTGCAGGGCGAAATGCTCTAAAGATACAGGTGAAGTACGTGAGCAACGATGTATGCAATACGTTAAATATACGTGAGATATATGTGACACGTGTGTATGCGGACAAAGCTCCTCCTAAATCCTGGATCGAATTCAAATCAACTTGGTACACATACCACTTGCTACCTGAAAAGAAACACCGTGGTTTTAAGAACCAGCAATCTGCTATTAGGGTTAGGGTGATAACGTCGAGAGGAGAAACTAACTTTGTGTTCTGCCTTACGGCAGGTCTTGTCATGGGGGAAGCCTCGTCAGAGAAGTCCACTGCATGATCGTCTAGGGAAGTGATTTCAGTGGTGGTTTCCCGTTGCCTTCCACTGGTGATGATGAAATGATAATGAAGACAACACAGCACCCAGTTCCTGAGCGGAGAAAATCTCCGACTCAGCCGGGAATCGAAACCGGGCCCTTAGGCGCCGCACTGACCACTCAGCTATCGGGGCGGAGCAAGAGGAGAAAAGTGGGAGAAAGAGGTGGCCAGACGCAGATGGGCACGGATATGGGGGGAAGAGAACATGGACAGTGTGAGCAGGAGTGGGAAATGGACAGAGAAAAAGAAGAGGAACAGTTTGACAGAGAAAGGGGGGAGGAGGAGATGGACATAGAAAGGAAAGAAGAGAAGGTGGACGGAAAAGGGAGAGAAGGAGATGGACAGGAAGTGGAGGATGGAGGAGGTGGACAGAGTGAGGGGGGAGGGGAGAAAGAAATGGACGGAGAGGATGGTGGAGGGATGTACATAGCCAGGCAACGCCAGGTAATTAGATAGTTTTTAATAAAATGGAGATGTGCGACTACCTAATATCAATCTACGATTTCTGCATGGAAAATGACCGCCAGGGAAACAGCAATGTAATTGTGGACAGTTATAAGACAGCTGGAATAGACTGCTCAACGTTCAGAATAAAGATATATAATAAATTAATACAGAGCGTTCGGAAATTCCCCTTATAAACATCTGGGACTTGTAGAGGGAAATGAGTACATAATATTTTGAACAGGAACCCAAGTCCAGAAACGTACCGCTTCCATGCTACAGTCGTTTGAAGATATGTTTGCTAGGGAAGTGCGCAAAGGGTAGTTGGGTGATCACATCGGATCGGCTGATGTCATTTGAGGTCTGTCCTATCTCTCCGACCTGGTTCAAGCCTCTTTCACACGTCTGTGTTGAGCAACGCGGTTGAGTACACGTTTGCAGATTACACCGATATGATTCTTCTGAATGGCGAAGCTCACGTAATGGAACAGCTGCTCGTCGCCATCATCAAGATCGTTCTCCACAACGTCCGACTCCATTTGTTGTGTCCAGTGCGTGGCCTAGACGCTCAATGGCAATAGAGACTGGAGGAGGTCAGTCCAGTCAGTTAATGTGGAGATGGAAGTTTGAAATAGTTATGGAACTCGATCGGGAAATAATGGAACAAGGATAAGACTTGAATAACAACAACTTCTCGCCTGAGCAAGAACTGGATAGTGACTTGAATGAAAGTACATTACTCCTGATTCCAAAACGGTACGTGGCTAAGTATGAGCGTGAGCAGAGCCAGAGCGAATATTACAGGTCGAGACCCTGGGCCTGACCTACACAGTACTGAACTCTCTCGCGGGCTGCGCTGCTCCCGCCTTTTATCTGTACAGCAGGCTGCGTCGTCCCTTCAACGTTGGCGCTTCCGGCCACCGCCATGTGGGGCTTCGTATGTTACTTTATACGAGGGTCACTCCAAAAGAATTTTTGTAACAATGCAGTTTTCATTCTGCATGTGTGAATCTTTTACAGTGTGTAGATACATCCTCCCCAGTTGTTTTCAAACTTAGTTCAACCTGTTCCCGTGAGTGGCGCCGTCACAGCATGTCTTCAAGATGGCTGCTACACTTGACGTTCGTCAGAAGCAACGTGCAGTCATAGAATTCCTGTGCTGTGAAAACGAGACAGTGGGAAACATCCACAAGAGGTTAATAAAGGTGTATGGAGATGCTGCTGTCGATCGCAGTACAGTCGGTGGGCAAGCAGGTTATGTGATGAAAGCGGGCACGGCAATATTGAGGATTGTCCTCGCAGCGGCAGGCTTCGTACTGCACACACTCCAGACAATGTGCAGAGAGTTAACTAATTGGTGACTGCAGACAGACGCATCACAGTGAACGAATTGTCACACTACGTTGGGATAGGGGAAGAAAGTGTTTGCAGAATACTGAAAGTGTTGGCGTTAATAAAGGTTTGTGCAAAGTGGGTTCCCAGGATGTTGACAGTGGTTCACAAAGAAACAAGAAAAACGGTATGCAGCGAATTTTTGGAACAGTAGGAGAATGGTGGAGATGAATTTCTTGGAAGAATTGTGACAGGTGATGAAAGATGGCTCCATCATTTTTCACCAGAGACGAAGAGGCAATCAATGGAGAGGCATCATGCAAATTCACCCAAAAAAAAAAATTCAAAACCACACCTTCTGCTGGAAAAGTAATGGCTACAGTGTTTTTCGATTCCGAAGGACGCTTGCTTGTGGACATGATGTCAAGTGGAACCACCATAAATTCTGATGCATATGTGACGACACTGAAGAAACTTCAAGCTCGACTGAGTAGTGTTCGACCACATTACAAAACTCGGATGGACAACACTGAAACACCCGCCTTACCGTCCGACCTGGCTCCATGTGACTATCATCTCCTTGGCAAACTGAAAGACTCTTTTCGTGGAACAAGGTTTGAAGATGATGACTGCCTTGCGCACCCTGCCAAACAGTGGTTCGAACAGGTTGGTCCAGAATTTTACCGTGCGGGTAACAGGCGCTGGTTCCAAGAGGGCGTAAGGCAGTTGAGAGGGATGGAAATTATGTGGAGAAATGAAACTATTGTTCGTGAAGGATGTATCTACACAATGTAAAACTTTCAAACATGTAGAATAAAAGATGGATTTAAAAAAATAGTGTGCATTTCTTTTGGAATGGCCCTTGTATGGTCCCCTGCAACGCTTTGCTGCGCCTCGCGGCTTCTCCATGTGAGCTCACGTGATACCTCGTGATCCACGTAACATCACCGGTCAACGCCCAAGCCACCGCCCTTCCTGTGGCGTCGCCTTTGTACTCCGAGCACTTTCTAGAAAAATTTATTCCTTCTGGCTTCTGTCCGTTGCATTTTCTAAGTATGCGACACACTGCACATCCTTTTCGCCACAATCACGCAACGGCTTCAAGAAAGGGCACCTTCATTGCCGCCAGGCGTGACTGTGGTGCTCCAAGTAGACGGTGCATACCCGAACTGGAAGAGGCCCTACTGCATCATGCTGAAGAGAACCCGTCAACGAGTACACGAGCAATTTCTTTGGCCATTAATGAGCAGAACTGTAAAACAAGTGATGTACTGGATCACGCCTAATGAATTACTTGTGATAGTGTTCGCATACCGACATGCTTTCCAATTACTGTAGCACGGAAACGGTATGTTTCTGGACGTGGGTTCTTATTCAAAATTTTATCTACTCACTCCCCGCTACAAGTCCTAGCAGTTTGTAATATGAATTCCTCAACAGCCTGTATGTCAAATCATAAGTTATTGATAACCATCTTATAAATTTTATAAAGTATCCAGAGATGCAACTACAGGAAATTATACATCTTCCTTGGCTAAAAAATACTGTATTACAAGACTGGAAGCTACAACATATATCTACAGAATGGATCGTGTCTTTGACTCTGTGCAAGACTGTTTAAGTTTTTTAAAGTCTAACAAACAGAATTTACAAAGTGCCCCACTGTGCTCTGTACCAATCACATCCATGTGGTGTCAGCTAACGAATAACTTACAGAACACGTGCTGTGTGGTGGATAACAACGTTCTGCAGTTTGTCTACTGGTATAATAAGAATAGTCAAAAACTGACTGGTGAACAAGAAAGCCTCCCAGGCACTCAAGATCGAGAGCAGCTTATAAACTATGTTCTGTCTGCATAAAGTTTTAATTATCTACCTTAAACTATGTGGACATTCTTAACACTGATTCCAGCAAACATGATGTAAGTAATACCCAGAAACTCTACACTGATCAGCCAGAACATGGTCACCAACATAACAGCCAATATGTCTACCTTTGGCACGGATAACAGCGGCGACGCGTCGTGGCATGGAAGCAGTGAGGACTTGGTAGGTCGCAGGAGGGAGTTCTCACATCAGCACACACACGTCACTTAATTCCCATAAATTCCAGGTAGGGAGGCGATGTGCTCCGATGCCACCTTCAATCATATTCCAGACGTGTTCGATTGGGTTCAGATTTGGCGAATTGAGGAACCAGCACGTCGACTGTAACTCTCCAATGTGATCCTCAGACAACTCCATCACACTCCTGGCTTCTGACATGGTGCATCATCTTGCTGAAAAATGTAATTGCCATCGGGAAACATGGTCGTCATGAAGGTTTGTACGTGGTCTCAACCAGTTGCAACACTCCTTGGCCATCATGGTGCTTTGCACGAGTTTCACTGGACCCGTGGATGCTCACCTGAATGTCCTCCAGAACGTAATGGAGCCATCTGCAGCTTGTTTCCATCCCGCTGTCAAGGAGCTGTTCCCATGAAAGACGACGGACTCGCGCTCTCCCATCGGCACCACACAGAAGGTATCGGGATTCATCAGACCATGCAAGGCTCAGCCACTGCGCCGAAATCACGTGCCCATTTCAGACGTAGTTGTCGATGTGATGTTAACGTTGGCACTTGCATGTGTCGTCATTGTGGAGTCTCATAGTTAGGAGGGTTTGGTCCACTGTGTGTTCAGAGACACTTGTACTTTGCCCAGCATTAAAGTCTGACTTTAGATCCGCCACAGTTCGCCGCCTTTCCTGTTTTACCAGTCTGCCCAGCCTATGACGTCCAACATCTCTAACGAGGGGTGGCCACCTAAACCCACGATGTCTGGACGTGGGTTCGCCATGTGTTGAAGACACTCGCCACAGCACTCCTCGAACACCCGACAAGTCGTGCAATTTCCGAAATGTTCTTGCCGAGCCTCCGGGCCATCATTTCCCCCATTCTACACACACACACACACACACACACACACACACACATACACACACACAGAATGCTCACTGATACTCCGTACACCGTGCGACATTTACGGTAAACAGCCATGGAAAATGGTCATGTTTCAGTATTCTCGATTATTGGAATCGAGACTGTTTACACGAAACATTTTTTAAAACCTCAATTGCCATTTGGATGTCCTTAAAAAGGATGTTTATATTCTATTCAAATGTGGAGCCTTGGACGTTGTGCACCTAGCAACAGGACAGTCATTTTCAGAGTTTAAAATTAACAGAACAGATACATTTAATGGACACTCGCTTGCAAAATTTCTGAACTTAAAAAGTTCTGTACGGATATACTGCAAGAATCTGGAGCAGAAGAGTTGCAGGCGTACATCCAAGAAGATGAGTGCTTAACAGCAGTATTATTCAGGATGCAGTGTTTTGTAATGCAAAACCCCATAAATAATTTAAGCATCTCCGTGCGAACTCGATAACAAAGATATACAGACTGTATTAAGCTACGGCAAAGAGATAATTATTCCATGTTGGACACTGGAAGAGAGACGTTCTATGTCGGACTGAGAGGAGATTGTTGGAAGCCGCCATTAAGGCAGTAATCTATGTTTTATGGCACTGAAGAAAATACATATAAAAGCACAAAAGGAGTATCAGGTGTGTAGAGTTCATAACCCTTAATCATTTCTGAAGAAACATTCAGTGGTTATAAAGACGCAAGTCGTTCGGAAGTGTTGTGTGGTTTGATGGTGCAAACCTGCAGTTTTGCGCGGTTTTGGGATTCGTCGAGAATATTTCTCCGAAGACCTAAATAATTTCACGAACTGAAGTTGGACGCCACATGCCATACACATGACACAGCATAGCATTTGGCTGTACCGATCGATTTCCGTAGAACGATAAATTATCTTTAGCGATTTCAGGTGGGGAAGTTCCAGCAAGGAGACTCAACGAGATATGCAGCTGCGAAACGCATATGGTATTACCGTATTCTATAACTTACGGAGAACAGTACGCAATATAGACTTCATAACCACCCCAAACATAATTAAAAGGACTCAACTTAAATAAAAGGAGCAAACAGAAAAAATGAATAACTAAACCATAAATAAAAGTCACTTAATAATAATACGCAATCGCATAAATAAAACGCTCATTAAACAACAGAAAGAACAAAAACAAGAGCTTTAAAAGGAGATGAGTAGCAAAATTAAAACCCCAAATTCTCTCGCCTATAAGCACTGCAAGGAGGAACAGACTTAATTGTTAATGCAACGAAACAGGTATGTTATGAGAAGAAAAACAGATACATATTAGAATTCGAGAAATACTAAGAAGAAACTTTGTACTTGTCAAATTACTCCTTGGAGAGAGAAATAGGATATTCTAATGTAGATTTAAATTGTAAGTTAAAATTAAGCTGGACGTCATTAAAATTTTTCTCTGTGTAATTTACATAAAAAATTAATAACGTTTCCTGTAAAAGATTATTATTTCTTCGTCGCTGTCCTACCAAAAATACTAAAAAGCTTCCTATTTATATTGATCTGCATAAGTCTTTTGGATGGGTAACTGGGTGACCTTGAAAAGTTCGTACTTACATTGCATATGCAGAATTATTTTTGCTGCACTGTACTTATGACTCAGTTTCATTTGGGTGGAGGGGACGTGTATATATACTCTGTGCATATTTACACACCTTGTTGTGAGTCCCACACTCATACTGCGAGACTTGCATCTCTTTTCATTCTGCCTGGGAGCAGCGGCAGATCTCGTCCAGTATGGTCCACGTGTAGGATGGGGGATATAGCAGTTGTGTCAGCCCGCGTTAGAAGGAAACTCCAGACTAAACTTATCAGTGCAATGGGCACAGAAAGATTGGCAGATCTCCTTCTAGAGTTTTTTTACGTCTCTTCTGGGAAAGTCACACTCTCTCTAAAAATAATGCGATAGTTTGTATCATGTTATGTGTCTCCACTCCACCTTGGAGTTCCGGCTGATCACTGCTGTTGCTGGTATTTCATAATGGTGAACAGAACAAGAAAAATGCCACCTATACACAGGCTCCAGTATTGGTCTAGAAAGAAAGAGGGAGGGGAGGTGAGTGCTGGGCCCCTAAATTCTTCGCAACGTTTATTCGCAAAATCGTCCACAGATCTCCGCAGGTGACAGTGTAGGCACCGCCGAGTTACGACTTATTTACTGTGGCAGGCATTTGCCCTCCCTGAATGCTTGATTTCCGTAGGAGTGCCTTTTGTGCCAGCCACTTGACTGGAGACGGTTACACATACGTTGTGCAAATTTACCTGCTCATTGCTGGGTTGGGGGTTGGTGTGTTGTGGCCGTACTCCAAGCACTGGTTTCGGAGTGGTGGACTATCATATAGGGGTCATGCTTTTTGCTGAAGTGACTACACACACTGGCCAGCTCTCTCTCTCTCTTTGTGTGTGTATTTTGTAGTACAATGCTAATTCATATACCCATAGTATCGTTGGCTGGAAGCATCAGAATTTTTCTATACTGTCACACAGCCTAGTAACGTAATGGTGACTTAGCAGGGGTCTATCTGTTGCAGTGTGGTATTTACTATACATACTGTATCTTTGGCTGGAAATCCGTAAAACTGTAGTGCTTACAGAATTTGCTAAATCGTCGTTATTTCCACCAACTTAATTCGTTTCTAACTCACACACAATGGCTTCACACACACTAGTAATGTAGTGGGACTTAGGAACCACAAATAATTTAGGCACACGTTTAATTGTGATTGGCTGAGAGCATAATGACGTCGACATGAGGAGGCATGACGCTGACATGACATGTGACGTGACATTATGCAAGGTTGATGTGATCTAGAGAGCAGTAGGATGAAATACCTGTAATTGGATCAAATTGTGGAAAAATGCGTAAAACTGTGGAAAATACTGCAAATATGAAAAATGTGGAGAAATACATAAAACTGTGGAAAATACAAAAAATACCGAAAATACGAACAAATGAGTGAAAAATACGTAAAATTGGGGAAAATTTGGAAGAATGAGTGTACTCTCATGTCTGACTGCGTGTGGTCTCTGTTGGTGCCTCGAATGATGAAATATTAAATTGGTATTAACAAATATACCTTGAGTGAGATGGCTTAACATAACTTGTTATTAACAAACAGACACAGCCTGGTCCTGTTCCTATGATGTACAGGACGAGCCCCATCTACTGAAGTGCCCCAGTTATAAAAGATGAAGATGGAGAGGGTTTGCTTTCCTTATTACTGGTCCAGGGGGGGGGGGAGGGGAGGGAAGGGGATGGTGAAGGGGGGAGGAGGGGAGGGGGCTGGAATTCCTTTGGATGAGATTGATCAATTGCTGGTGGTTTCTGAGAGGAAGGGGAGTGGGGGTGACCATGAATATAACCCACCCAAGATTGTAACCTGACACCAGAGCTGTAACCTGCTGCCCTATTATTAGTGACGTTGAGATATGTCGTTATCTTCGCCCGTATGCGCACTGCTATCCTACTGCCCGGCACATAGTTTTAATCTGCCAGGAAGTGTCAAACGTTGTATTAATTACAGACTAATGAAAATTGCCGTGAACTAGAACTTGTGCCGAAATCAGGAATCGGTACAAATCCGACGACAATTTTTGTTTTTAAATAAACTCCGCCATAACTGTGAGATGTGCGACCTACATTAATATTTTCTCCAAAGCATCATTGTGTGATGTGAAACCTGTAGCTATCTGTTCGATCTGCAGTCCAGTAGTCTATTGTGACGAGAGGAGTTCATATTTGCTTGCTTCTCGTTTTGGGTAAACATCCAAAATAAGCCTTCACAGAGAGCAGCGGCTGCATAAATGTACTATCAGAGACACGTTGTGGCAATGATGTTCGATTAACGGCTGCATAAATGTACTACCGACAATGGTCGTTACTTTCAAGACGAATGAAAGCATTTCTATTTTCCTTGTTTTATAACAATAATCTTCGAATTTTTAAACTCATCTTGCATACCGATGCGGATAAGAAGGAATTTTCGCCGAATCATGACTTTCACTTGCAACAAAAGAAATGTGAAGTGTGAACTGAGAAAATGGAGTAGCATAGTATCCTATCACATTATTGGCCATGAACAACTTATGTGCTAATCGGCATAGAATTTTCTATGCACAAAAAAGTTTTCGGAGTAGAAGTATTGTCAGAAGACACTCCACGATTTGATTTGCCTGGAGGAAGTGTGATAACGTGTGTGTTATTAACGACATACACAAACGGCGCAGCAGATAACGGCATTATATCTCTGAGATGCTTCAAGAACGACGCTGTCTTATGCAGCAAGTTGCATCGCTAAACGATTGTTCCAAAATGCAGGAAGAGTAGTAGAATATCGGCGTTTTATCGGAATGTTAACCCCGACTCACATTGTAGGGAACAGTATAGATAACTGAAAATGAAAAATGTACGCCATGAATCAATGATCCCACAAGAATTTATCATACCGATGGTACAAGAAGGTTGCACGGGTCACGTCATCTAAATACCGTTCAACGAAGAAGACGACATCCGGCGGTACATCCGACAACTCTCAAAGAATGACAAGAAGGTTGTAATTGGGATCTTGCGTCATCCTCTAGGCCACCCCCAGATTTAGCCGAAAACGTTAGATAAATAGTTAACTGATACTTATGTTCTCCAACCGTACCGCCTTCATTTAATCATCCCACAGTCGACTACGATACTTACAGTTTCGTAAGTGGGTGGAATGGTAAGACATCCGGTGCAATAATACAAAATGTCTCCTCTGAAGAGTAGTTAGAAATATAGTTCAAAAGCTCACTCATTACGAAAACATGTTAGAGCCATTGGTTACAAATAGAGTAATCTCTTTGAGAGTGTCAGAATTGAAACTCATATCAGCGAACAAGAGGCAACTCTAGCAGCAATGATTACTGACGTACAAACAGCAACTAAAACAAGCGGAAAGTTTCGCACGACAGTAAACTGGTTACGGAGAAGTAGCGTCACATCTCAAGTAGGAACTCGAAACTTTCAACTTTGAGCATGAGCGTGCAGAGGAACTATTACGCAAGTTTAGGACAATAGCTGACCAAACACTGGGTAAGTATACACCTTGTAGAAAAGTTCGTGATACTCCATGATACACAGCCTCGGTAAAGAAACTTCTAAGGAAACTGCGACTACAGCACAGTATGTGTAAATACATAGCTGCTTAATGAAGGGTTTTTGGCTGTCAAAAGAACAATGCGAGAACCCTTCAACGACTACCGCTGCAGTATGTTGCAGAAAGAGCTCTCACAAACCCAGTTCTGGTTAGATAGAAAGCCTGTCAGTGCCACAAATGTTAGTGTCGGCATAGTAATGGCTGACACGGGAACCGAAAGTGAGAGTAGCAAAACAAAATCAGAAACGCTGAACCAGAAATATTCTCATCATCATCACCATCATCATGCACAATTTTGATTTAAAAATGTTTGCCTGTTCCGAAACCAAGCACTTTAAAGCTGGTCGCAACACCTTCTTCGTGGACTTCTTATTCCTCTTCTACTATTGGGTCTGTAGTCACAGGTTTTCCTTGGTATCCAGCATCGACCCATACATAGTAGAAGCCATTCCGTTCTGTATTATTGGATCTTTTCTATTATTCCTAGAACACGAAGCTCCTCTCTTATCTCTCTGTTCTTCTTGTGATCTTGTAATTTGTATCCTGCCAAAGGATGAGTGATACACTTAGATATTATTGTCATTAACATTCAGTAACAGCTGAAACTGATAAAATTGAACAACGTATCAGGGTCTGATAGAATCGCTATGAGATTCTACACAGAATTTGCAACCAGTGATTGGGAGAATGTACTGGCACAACCATCTACTACTACGGTAGCAGAAGAAATGCACAAAACTAATGTCCAACATAAAACAACATCTATGTGATGTACACGTAATAATATATATCGGACACAATGACCTCCTCAATACCAGTCAGCCTGGGTTCCGAAATAACCAGTCATTCGAAATCAAACTTGCGATTATTAATAAAATTACGATCAGATGGGGTAGCGAACGAAATTTTTGACTAGTTTCCAGATTTAGCGGCGTGTTCGACCGTGAAATGTAGGAGTAACTTCAGATTTGCTGCAGGGGAAAACATCGGAATCTTATTGTTGTACGAGGGTTATTCGGAAAGTAAGGTCACGAAATGGCAAACACAGTGAAAATCCGATGAAGTTTGTCACAGATATGTTGGGCAGTGTCACTAGTATGCCCGTAGATCGCGTTACGTCGTTCTTTTTAGTTCTAAGCACACAGGGAGCACATAAAGATACCTAGAACAATAGTGTCTCCCGCCAGGTACGAGGGCCTGGTGAGAAATTTCGCCTGAAGCTATGCAGCCAACATTACATAACTGTCGTGCGTTTTCTTCCTCAAGACAATTCTCAGCCGCGTTCTGCAGGGGCAATGAAAATGCTCCTGCATCGGAAATGTTTGATTACCCCCGAATAGCCCTCTTATATTAGTGACCTTACAGACAATATTAATAGTAACCTCCAAATTTTTGGAGGTGATGCAGTTGTCTACAGTGAATTACTATTTGCAGAAAGCTGCCACACATATCGTATCAGATCATGGTATGCTCTGAAAGTGGTGCAAAAAATAGCAACTTACTCTAAATGGTCAGAAACGAAAAACTTGTGCATAAGATAAAATTCAGAACGAACCCCCTTATCACTATAATGTCACTGAGTCACTGTTAGAAACATTCAACTCATACAAATACGTGGATGCAACAGTTGGTGTCAGTAAGAAGTGGTATGGTCGTGTAGGTTCGTCAGAAGGTGAAACAGGTGGCAAAGCGTTAGTTCATTGTTATGATACAGGAAAACGTGCAGTCAGTTTACAAATCGCGCGACCCATCCTAAAATATTGCCAAAGTGTGTGGACTCCATACCAGATAAGACTAATTTAAAAAGGTTATAGATCTTGTATTAAAAGAGTTCTCCAGGGTTATATTACAACCATTATCTATCGTTCTCATAGAGAGTGTGAAGAGAGGATTATACTAACTGCAGAAAAAGCAGAGCCACTGAAGCACTTATTCTTCCTGCGTGGGAAATACACTACTGGCCATTAAAATTGCTACACCAAGAAGAAATGCAGATGATAAACGGGTATTCATTCGACAAATATATTATACTAGAACTGACATGTGATTACATTTTCACGCAATTTGGGTGCATAGATCCTGAGAAATCAGTACCCAGAACAACCACCTATGGCCGTAATAACTGCCTTGATACGCCTGGGCATTGAGTCAAACAGAGCTTGGATGGCGTGTACAGGTACAGCTGCCCATGTAGTTTCAACACGATACCACAGTTCATCAAGAGTAGTGACTGGCATATTGTGACGAGCCAGTTGCTCGGCTACCATTGACCAGACGTTTTCAAATGGTGAGATATATGGAGAATGTGTTGGCCAGGGCAGCAGTCGAACATTTTCTGTATCCAGACCTGCAACATGCGGCCGTGCATTATCCTGCTGAAATGTGGGGTTTGGCAGGGATCGAATGAAGGGTAGAGCCACGGGTCGTAACACATCTGAAATGTAACGTCCACTGTTCAAAGTGCCGTCAATGCGAACAAGAGGTGACCAAGACGTGTAACCAATGGCACCCCATACCATCACGCCAGTATGGCGATGACGAATACACTCTCCCAATGTGCGTTCACCGCGATGTCGCCAAACACGGATGCGACCATCATGATGCTGTAAACAGAACCTGGATTCATCCGAAAAAATGACGTTTTGCCATTTGTGGACCCAGGTTCGAAGTTGAGTACACCATCGCTGGCGCTCCTGTCTGTGATGCAGCATCAAGGGTAACCGCAGCTGATAGTCCATGCTGCTGCAAACGTCGTCGAACTGTTCGTGCAGATGGTTGTTGTCTTGCAAACGTCCCCATCTGTTGAATCAGGAATCGAGATGTGGCTGCACGATCCGTTACAGCCATGCGGATAAGATGCCTGTCATCTCGACTGCTAGTGATACGAGGCCGTTGGGATCCAGCATGGCGTTCCGTATTACCCTCCTGAACCCACCGATTCCATATTCTGCTAACAGTCATTGGATCTCGACCAACGCGAGCAGCAATGTCGCGATACGATAAACCGCAATCGCGATAGGCTACAATCCGTCCGTTATCAAAGTCGGAAACGTGATGGTACGCATTTCTCCTCCTTACACAAGGCATCACAACAACGTTTCACCAGGCAACGCCGGTCAACTGCTGTTTGTGTATGAGAAATCGGTTGGAAACTTTCCTCATGTCAGCACGTTGTAGGTGTCGCCACCAGCGCCAACCTTGTATGAATGCTCTGAAAAGCTAATCATTTGCATATCACAACATCTTCTTCCCGTCGGTTAAATTTCTCCTCTGTAGTACGTCATCTTTGTGGTGTAGCAATTTTAATGGCCAGTAGCGTACTAATATGTGGTAGAATAGAAAGTACACTCTGCCATTCACTTAGCATTGGCCTGCATTGCATGGATTTAGATTTATGGCCAAATTTGACAACATATTACTTACACACAGAAGAAGAAAATATATGTTTGGGTATGCTGTATACATATGTATATTGTTGGGTACTTCCAAGTTACAGTTCATTTTGTACAATACCTCATAGCACATTAGTTATGAAAACGCTCAGAAACAGAACTTACGAGCATGCAACATAATATTGTTTTGTACATTATATGTTGCAAATGGCCTCACGGCTACGTCTTGTCAAATTGTAAATTAATAGATTCATTGCCAGTACCATATGTTCCATTTGACAGATGGAATTTGATATGTGACTACATCTAAAGCTATACTCTGCGAAACACTGTGAAGTGCGTGGGAGAGGGTTCGTCCCATTGTACCAGTTATTAAGGTTTCTTCCCGTTCTGTTCAGCGCGGTAAGAAGGATGCTTAAAAGTCTTTGTGTACGCTATTATTAAAAATGGCTCTGAGCACTATGGGACATAACGTCTAAGGTCATCAGTCCCCTAGAACTTAGAACTACTTAAACCTAACTAACCTAAGGTCATCACACAAATCCATGCCCGGGGCAGGATTCGAACCTGCGACCTTAGCGGTCGCGCGGTTCCAGACTGTAGCGCCTAGAGCCGCTCGGTCACCTCGGCCGGCTACGCTATAATTAAACTTCTCCTCAGGGTCCCTACGTGAAAGATATGTATTAGGTTGTACTATACTCCAAGCGTCATCATTTAAAAGGATTTCTTGAAACTTACCAAGCGAGGTGGCGCAGTGGTTAGCACACTGCACTCGCATTCGGAAGGACGATGGTTCAACCCCGCGTCCGATGGTCCTGATTTAGGTTTTTCGTGTTTTTACTCAATCGATCCAGGAAAATGCCAGGATGGTTCCTTTGAAAGGGCACGGCCGATTTCCTTCCCCATCCCTGCCACCATCCGAGTTTGTGCTCCGTCTCTAATGACATCGATGTCGACGAGGCGTTAAACCCAACTTTTTTCCTATTCTTTTTCTTGGAACTTTCTTGGGAAAATTTATCTCCAAGAGTTTGCCAGTTCAGTTTCTTCAGCATCTCTGTTGCAAGGCTCAAATAAACGCATGACCTTTCGTGCCGCCACTCTCTGTAGGCGTTCAATATCCCTGAAAGTTCTATTTCGTATGATTACCTTTAGTGATTTGTGAATAATGTGCTTTGTAGACTGACTGCATTTCCCCAATATTCTACCAATAAACCGAAGTCTACCATCTGATTAATCCACGACTGAGCCTGTGTGATCATTCCATTTCGTATCTCTACAAAGTGTTACACCTAGGTGTTTGTATGAGTTGACCAACTGTGACTCACGTCAGTTCTTTTGTTGACACTCACTTCACTATGTTAAGCATAGAATCAACTGTGATCAGATACCATCAATCAGTGACCGTTGTGGGGCTTGTGCCAAGTACCACAGTGCTACTACACGTCTTTACTGAGCAATTATCGATTATCACAATAAAATGTCATTTCTCGTAATACACAAAGTAACGCAAAGAATGTCTCCGTCCTAGGTAGTTAAACCAATCCTCTTTTTCAGTATTTAGCTCCTTCAAAAGATAAACGTTTTAGAAGCCACCCCTTTGTGCATCTTCTTCGAACTGACCTTTTTGCTTTTCTATTGTCCGAAATACGCTGAAGAGCCAAAGAAACTGGTACACGTGCCTCATATCGTGCAGGGCCCCACGAGCACGCAGAATTGCTGCAACACGACATGGCATGGACTCGACTAATGTCTGAAATAATGCTGGAGGGAACTGACACCATGAATCCTGCAGGGTTGCCCATAAATGCATAAGAGTACGAGGGAGTGGAGAGCTCATCTGAACTGAACGTTGCAAGGCATCCCAGATATGCTCAATGATGTTCGTGTCTGGGGAGTCTGGTGGCCAGCGGAAGTGTTTAAACTCAGAAGAGCGTTCCTGGGGCCAAATGGTTCAAATGGCTCTGAGCACTACGGGACTTACCATCTGAGGTCATCAGTCCCCTTGAACTTAGAACTGCTTAAACCCAACTAACCTAAGGACATCACATACATCCATGCCCGAGGCAGGATTCGAACCTGCGACCGTAGCAGTCGTGCGGTTCCGGACTGAAGCGCCTAGAACCGCTTGGCCACCACGGCCGGCAAGGCACCTCCTGGGGCCACTCTGTAGCAATTCTGAGCGTGTGGGGTGTCGCATTGTCCTGTTGGAATTGCACAAGTCGGTCGGAATGAACAATGAACATGGATGGATGCAGGGAGGCTCGTCCAAACTGTGCCCCTGGGTCGCTAGCACACGCGATCGCCTGAGGCCAGCGCCCCGGGTGAACTCCTATGTTGTTGCAGTGGCCGAGCTGTGTCGCTTATCTGACCGTGCGGTCTATCCGCCGCTGTACGCGCGCTTCGTGTGGAAGACGAACCGTCGCGCCAGCAGCGGTCAAAAGCATTGATACGACACAAAGTCGTTAATCAACAGACTTAAAGCTACAGTGGATCAAGACTGATGGTCAACAGTAGCAGAAAAAAAGGAGGAGCGGCGCTTTCGCACTATTTAACCCCGAGTGGGAAATTAATTTCTTTTGTACTGCTGTCTAAAATCATGCAAAATGTTTAGTACGACATCGGAACCTCATGTATTTAAAAAAGTACTCGATTGAACAGGACTTTAATACCTGTCACGAAGATGAGCCCGAAAAATTGTCGCAAGAGGAACGCCAGTCAAACCTTGAAGATCTGAAAGAATATTTCAGGCAGCATTACAGTGAATTAAGTATTTCCTGTCGTATGACTCTTTATTATTTATAAAGATGATAAAGAAAACTATATTTTATAATCTGATATGTCACTTAAGCAATGTGCCAGTTATCGAATATCAGATTGTCAGCAACAAGGAACATTTCTTTTCGGTTAATTATTATATTTGGGTTGCATTAAATCGCGTCGCAAAGACGTCAGAAAAAGTTCTAGATGAGTTATTTTTTTGCCACTTTCTGAAAAGCCGTCACAGGCGCTCTCTCGGACAGTAAAGTGTCATTAAGAGTCATTCTTTGTTTTTGTGTTTTGATGGATGGGAAAACATATGTTGTAGTTTGTTCTATGTTTTCAATTAATTAAAACGCAGATATTCCAATAGATAAAAATTTGTTTTGCGACCACATTTCGCTGTCTTTGCTAGCGTCTGTGACCACTTTTCAGAGGAACTGTGGGGGAAAATGCACCTAAAATCAATCTTTTTTGTCAGTTTTTTATTTGGATTTCAGTAAGTGAAACAATTAATGGTTAAATTGATAAAAGTGTTTTAAAAACAGTATTGTTCAAAATTAATTTTTTTGTCATGGTAGGAGCAGGAAACACGTCGCCAAAGTTTGCATGCAAGTTACGAATGCTCGCTGAGAATTGCGAAAGCAGGGAAACCCTTAGCGGCTGGGAATCTCATCAAGGATTGCCTGGTTGACTTGGCGGCTTGTATTTGTCCAACAGACTTCATGGAACAATTTGAAGAAATGGCTCTTTCGCCTCAAACTGTTGCTCGCCGAGTCGAAGATATGGCCTCAGATATGGAGCAGCAATTAATGGAGAGTGTGGCAAAGTTCGTTTCACTTTCTACCGCTCGTGACGAGTCCACGGACGTTGCGGACATGTCTCAGCTCGTCATATTCATTCGGGATGTCGACGACAAACTGCGTGTCACCGAAGAATTTCTCGACCTTATACTACTAAAGGACACAACCACGGATTTGGATATTTTTCTAGCCGTCGAAAACGTGTTCGAGTCAATGGATTTAAAATGGGAACGCCTGAGCAGTGTAACAATGGATGGAGTCCCTGCGCTACGAGGGATACGCACTGGATTCCTGGGTTAAGTCAGGTCAAAAATGCTTGAAGTCGGCTGTTCCTTATTCGCGGCAGTCCATTGTCTGATACACCAGGAGGCACTTTGTCCGAAGATTATCAACAAAAAGAATGTTATGGACATAGTTGTTCGAACGGTTAATTATCTTCGCTCACGTGGATTCACACATCACCAATTTAAAGAATTCCTGGGTGATATCAAAGTGGAATATCCGGACATACCTACCATGCCGAAGTAAGATGGCTGAGCAGCAGAGGGATATGCTTCATCGGTTTTTCTCCTCGAGGGACGAAATCCATACCTTTTAGGAAATGAAAAAACGCCTAGAAGAATTACTTCGTGATCCTAAGTGGGTGGCGCATTTGGCTTTTTTGAGTGACCTAACTGGTCATTTAAATACTTTGAACATTTCACTCCAAGGCGAAAATCACTCTGTTGTTGATTTAGTGCAGACGATTCGAGCATTTCAAAGGAAAACTTATTTTGTGAGAAAAACGGTTGCGCGAGGAGAATTGTGGACACTTCCCTGCGTTACACAGCGTTAAAGAAGATGTGGATTCTTCAGATTATGTTCAAATCATTTGCGAATTACACGAATCCACCTGAAGGACCGCATTCTTATGTGTAAGACTTTGGATGACTTTTACAGCTGGTTTCCACGAGAGAAGTATCTTATTTTGCACAAGCACGCGGCCAAAGTTCTCTCAATGTTTGGTTCCACGTATCTTTGTGAGCGCTTTTTCTCCCTTTTAAAGCTGGCTAAATCTGGGAGCCGTTCACACTTAAAAATTTGCCTTAAAATTTGACTAATTCTTTGAGGTTAGCAGTCTCCCGATATTGTACCAAAGCTAGACAAAATCATTTCCTTGAAAAATAAAAACGTGTAAAATGTTAATTGCCTTCTTTAACAATGTTGACGTAGGGAGTAAAGGTCTTTATAATAAGCTTTCACTTTTTTTTTTTGTTCCTGTCGTTCCATCTGGAACATAGAGCAGTGACGAAATTCTTCCACCTGGTACGATTGCTAGCAAGTGTCTCCACTTCACTCCAGGTTTTCCCATCCTCTGCAGCTTCTCTCTCGATCATCCTTTTCCAGGTCTGTTTGAGACGACCACGTCTATAACTCCTTGAGGGTTCCAGTCCAACGTCACCCTTTCAACAGCTCCATCTGGTTTCCTTAATGTATGCCCAGTCCAGTTCCATTTTCTTTCCTTGATTTGTGTATTGATTGGTTGCTGATTTGTCTCCCTCCTGCTGATTTGTCTCCCTCCACAGATCTTCATTTGTCATTACATCTGGCCATCTTACATTTAAAATACTCTGGAGACAGCGGTTGATAAAAACTTGGAGCTAGTTTTTGAAGTGGTTAGTCACCTTCCAAGTTTCGCAACCATAGAACAGAACAGCCTTCACATTGCTACTGAGAAGCAGGAGTTTGGTCTTCTTTGAGATGTTCTTATTTCTCCATACAGGATACAGCTGTACAAACGCACCATTTGCTTTGCGGATGCGACTACGGACGTCCTCCTCAGCGCCTCCAGTAGTCGTGACTATACTTCCGAGATAGAGGAAAGATTGGACCTGTTCTACGTCCTCTCCATTAATGGCCAGCCTATTCGTGATGCTCGAATTTATCCGCATTTCTTTGATTTTGCGAACATTTATCCTGAGTTCTGCAACTTCTGCTTCGCTCTGTAGCCTGGCCAGTTTCTCTTCGACGTCTCGATCTCGTTGTGCCATTAAGCAGATGTCGTCTGCGAAATCTAGATCCTCGAGCCTTCTCGCATCCCCCATTGCGCACCTCTCTTCCGTCCCCCCATCACTCTCTCCATCACATGTTCCAACACCAGAATAAATAGTGTCGGCGAGAGAATACACTCATGTCGTACTCCCGAATTAACTTGGGAAGGCTCTGTTAGTTTTCCATTTTGTACTACTTGGCATTCATAGTCTTCATACATTTCCTTGATGATGTTAATAATCTTCGTTGGAATGCCATATCTTGCAAGTGTATCCCACGTGACTCTTCGACTGACGGAGTCGAAAGCCTTTTCAAAGTCGATGAAGGTAAGTTAGAGAGTGTGTTGCCGTTCCGCACTTTGTTCCAGAATAGTTCTGAGAGTACTGATAAGGTCCACACAGCAGCGATGTTTTCTAAAACCCGCCTGCTCTCTCCTCAGTTGTGATTCCACAGAATCCTTAATGCGGTTTAAAATGATACTCGAAAGTACCTTATTCGGTACTGACAATAGGGTAATACCCCGCCAGTTGTTCCAGTTAAGCCCGCATCTCGTGGTCGTGCGGTAGCGTTCTCGCTTCCCACGCCCGGGTTCCCGGGTTCGATTCCCGGCGGGGTCAGGGATTTTCTCTGCCTCGTGATGGCTGGGTGTTGTGTGCTGTCCTTCGGTTAGTTAGGTATAAGTAGTTCTAAGTTCTAGGGGACTTATGACCACAGCAGTTGAGTCCCATAGTGCTCAGAGCCATTTGAACCAGTTTTTTGTTGCAGTTAATAACATCTCCTTTTTTGGGTATTTTCACGATAATACCTCGTTTCCAATCTGTTGGCAGTTTCTTCTCTCCCCATATCTTCTCTAAGAGGATGTACAATAACTCGACAGTGGTGTCCAAGTCTGTTTTCAGCATCTCAGATGTTATATTATCTGGTCCTGGTGCTTTCTCATTCTTGATCTGCTTCAGGGCTATCCGGATTTCTGCTTTCGTGGATGCATTTACACCAACGCTGGAATTAGGATCATTGTATTCCGTTTGTTCTTGTTCTTCTGCCTCACAGCCAAGGTCTCTATTTAGAACTTCGTTAAAGTGTTCCTTCCACCTACGTCATTGCTCTTCATGTGTAGTTAGTATCTCCCCTTCTTATTCCTTATCGGTTGGTTCCTCTGGAAGCTTTTCTTTGAGAGCATTTTAGTGATATCATATAGTTGTTTCACATCCACCCTGCGTGCTGCCTGTTCTGCTCCATCCACCCTGCGTGCTGCCTGTTCTGCTCTATCATCCTGTTCATCTATACAAGTTTTCAAATTTGCTCAATTAAAATTACTGATCACAAAACAGCAAACTAAGGATCCGATGTCTAAACTCTGAAAAGGGATACAAACAGCTGTAGTACGAAGTACAACAAAAAATATTTACTTGTAACTACTAACAGTAAGACCTTGTAACTACTAACACGTCGGCCGGTCTCATTCTAGCCTCGGTCCCGTTCCCGTCTGTTTCGGTCTCGCTCGGCCGGACTCGTTCTTCTTCGAGTTGCCACTCGCAGTTCCACAGCCGACTGCTTGTAGTTAGTTCAGTAACGAGTCGTCCGTTTCGTTCGCTGCGCACGCCCATTCTAGATCTGTTTCAAACCTTTTTTGAATTTTGAACTTCTGGTTCTTTTCGTATTCTATTCAGCGTGCACGAACGGTAATTAAAATGTATTTTATAATTACGTAAATTACATAAAAATTACGTGGTATGTAATACATACATATTTTCAGGTAACAAAACGGCAATCAGATTACTTCACTATTTCGACAAAAAAACAGAAAAAATACTTGTAAAAAAGCAAGATTTTATTGTTATTACACATTCAAAGGAAGTCGGCACAGCACACGTGTGGCCATGTTCCGTTTTTTCTTGATCAAAGCCTCAAAGGTAAAAGGGCATGTTCATTGTTATGGAAGGCAGACCGACTTAACAACGGAATGAAGCCCGCGCTCCATAATCGAGTGTCTGGTGTCACATTTTCTAATGAGAATATGATAACTTCTACATATGTGTCTGGCGCACGAAAAAATCGGCCCCGAGTACTAGACTGCTCACTGTCGCCCGCCAATCGTCATGTAATGTTTCGAAGTTGTTGTTTGCATTAGCTTATTTGTTATTTCTTCACTGCCTAATTATTACATGTTTACCTATTCTGCTCGTAGCGGTCAACAAATCGTGCGTAATTGGCGAGCAGTCTGTACTCGGGGCGGTTTTTCGTGCGCCACCTTATATTATTTCACTGCGATCAGCCACATAACGCTACAGTTGGCTAAACGAGAGATTTTACAGAATCAGGAAAATTACAAGTCTGTGGGAATAGTGTTATGAATAAAAACTCTGTACTCTAGGGGGGAAGCAAGTGCCCCCTCTTGGCGCTTTCCATCCTTCAGTCACCTATGCTGATAATTTTCAATTCTTCTTAAGAACCATATACCAAGCACAAGTGAACGGTGAACGAGTAAAAATGAACGGTTCTCAAAAAATAGCGATAACCAGTGAACTAGTTCCCAAGGATGAACGCGTTTGCCCATCTCTACTAGCGACAAACTGTCGCGTACGGAGCCTGAACTACACTGACTTGCGCCTGCGGAGCGCGACCGCACCCGCCGGGCACAATTCTTGGGTGAGCCTGGATGCAGGTGATCAGACAGGATGCTTACATACCTGTCACCTGTCAGAGTCGTTTCTAGACGTATCAGGGGTCCCACATCACCCCACGCCCCACACCACTGCAGAGGCTCCACCAGCTTGAACAGTCCCCTGCTGATATGCAGGGTCCATGGATTCATGAGGCTGTCTCCATACCCGTACACGTCCATCCGCTCGATACAATTTAAAACGAGACTCGTCCAAACGGGCAACATGTTTCGAGTGGTCAACAGTGCAATGTCGGTGCTGCCGGGAGCAGGCGGGGCGTAAAGCTATGTGTCATGCAATCATCAAGGGTATACGAGTGGGCCTTCCGCTCCGAAAGCCCATATAGATTATGTTTCGTTGACTGGTTCGTACGCTGACACTTGTTGGTGGCCCAGCGGCAATTTGCGGAAGTGTCACGTTGATCGACTCTCTTTAGTCGTCGTTGGTCCCGTTCTTGTAGGATCTTTATACGGCCGCAGCGATGTCGGAGATTTGATGTTTTACAGGATTCCTGGTATTCACAATACATTCGTGAAATGGTCGTACGGGAAAATCACCGCTCCATAGCTACCTGGGAGATGCTGTGTCTCATCGCTCGTGCGCTGACTTAACACCAATCTAGATAACCTGCCATTGTAGCAGCAGTAACCGATCTAACAACTGCGCCAGGCACTTGTCGTCTTACGTAGACTTTGCCGACCGCAGCGCCGTATTCTGCCTGTTTACATATCCCTGTATTTGAATACGCATTCCTGTACCAGTGTCTTTGTCACTTAAGTGTAAAAGCACTAGACAGAATAATAACCTTATAAGCAAATTAATTTCCTTTTGGGCAGAATACACTCGGACTATTGACTCAGGGCTTTGCGGAAGCTACATTGTTGTTAGAAGGTGTAAATGCGAAATGAATACTGCAAGCCAAATGCGCAGACGGTCGTTCCGAACATGGTACAGGCATCCTTCTCGTCTGACTCCATGACGAAACACACACAATGGTGCAGCGGCAGCATCAAAACATCTCAGAGCAGCAGCTGCGGCTTCCAAGAGTCGAGGTTTGCAGGGCGGCTCAGTGTGAGGGGTCGGGAGCTGGCGAGAAGCGGTTCTCTCCTCGGTAGTTCCTTGTGAAGGGTGCCCTTCACACTGCGCTGCGCTGCACGCCGAGACTCTGGAAGGCGCAGCTGCTGCTCTGAGATGCTTTGATGCTGCCGCTGCTGCTACGCCGCCTGCTGCGTCGCTATGTGTGAGTTTCGTCATGGTGTCGCCGGCCGAAGTGGCCGTGCGGTTAAAGGCGCTGCAGTCTGGAACCGCAAGACCGCTACGGTCGCAGGTTCGAATCCTGCCTCGGGCATGGATGTTTGTGATGTCCTTAGGTTAGTTAGGTTTAACTAGTTCTAAGTTCTAGGGGACTAATGACCTCAGCAGTTGAGTCCCATAGTGCTCAGAGCCATTTTGAACCGTCATGGTGTCAGACGAGGAGAACGCCTCTCTTTTACCTCTCATTGGCCCGCTTCACACGGGAGCCACCGAGAAGCGCTTCTCTGCGGCGCACCGATCCTTCACAGGTGGTAGCGCTGCTGGGAGGAGAAACGGTTCCTTTGTTGTCGCTTTGATTTCCCGTTACTGTAGCGGCGCCGAGTTTTACTTCCGTCATGGAGTCTGGTTAACAGGATACCCCTGTTTTACTTCTCTTACTGAATAAGAAAATCAAAATGTATGTATGTATGGTATTCCGCCCTATGGCAGGTCGTGTCATGGGTTAAGCCTCTTCCGCTTTTGTCTGTCCATAGCCAGTCTTTTCATTTCTGAATATTTGCCTTCTTTGTTATTCTCCAGCATTTGATATCTTCTTTTTCCTCTTCCCCCTTTTCCCTCCACCATTCCTTCTATTCCTTCCTTCAATAAACAGTCCCTCCTCAAACAATGTCCAATCCAGTTCCGTTTTCTCTTTCTGATGACTTTCAGCATGTTTCTTTCTTCTCCAACTCTTCTTAACACTTCTTCATTCCTTACTCGGTCTTCCCATTTCACTTCTTCCATTCTTCTCCATATCCACATCTCTAGTGCCTCTAATCTTCTTTCATCTTCCTTCATCAATGTCCAGGTCTCCGCACCATCTAGTGCAACGCTCCAGATGTAACATTTGGCAAGTCTTTTCCTCAGATCTTTGTTTAGTGGTCCACAAACTAATTTCTATTTCCTCTTGAATCCTTCGTTTGCCGTTGCAATTCTTTTCCTAATTTCTGTTGAGCAATACATACAGAGGGGTCCAAAAAACGTATCCACTGTTTAAAAGTCCATAACTTGCAAACTAATTGACGGAGTTGTCTCAATTTTGGTGAAAGTGTAGCTTAAAGTCCAACTTAAAGATATCACAGTAGGTGTTCGAAATGGTCACCATTAACATCCACACACAAACGATGCCGCCGAACTGCAGCACGAACTACTGACTACAACATGTTCAGTTGGATATTTGCACATGAATGTACGATGGAATCTCGAAGTTCATCCAATGTGCGTGGCTTTTGTCGATAAACGACGTCCTTTAGTGTTCCCCACAGGTAAAAGTTCAGAGGAGTTAGGTCTGGGGAACGCGGTGCATACTCCACAGCACCTCTACGACCTATCCATCTTCCTGGTAGATTTTTGTCGAGATACGCCCTAACACGATTTTGGTAGTGGGCTGGGGCACCATCTTGTTGAAAGTAAACTCTTCCGTCTCCATACAAGTCTCGGATGGCAGGTAAAATGGATGTCGGAAGCTTCTAAAGGTACACCTCACCGGTAAATGTGCCGTCAAAGAAGAATGGCACAATCAAGCCCCGGTAAGACAACCCACACCACACATTTACTCCTAGCAAATTCACGGCTTTGTCTACATGGACGTTCGGATTTTCTTCGGCCCAGTAGATGCAATTGTCGCAATTTACTGTATCATTGAGTTTGAACTTTGCCTCATCATACCACACAATCATCTCTGCAAATTCTTGCGTGTAGCAATCGTGGGATGTAGCACTTCCACTTTGCTGCCTTCAAAATTCGCCGAACACTTGAGCGACTCACTCCAGTTTCACGGCCACACTGTCTCACAGACTTCTGCGGTGAGCGAGTGAATTGTTGTAACACACGACGGGACTTAGCTGCACTTGTTTCTGTTACAGATCGTCCAGATCGTTGTTTGTGTACATCTTTAACATAGCCTTCGGCTTCAAATTTGTCTCGAATGTGACGAATCGTTAAGCGTGTCGGTGGCTCTGTTTCATACTCATTTCGCCATTGTCGTTGAACCTTTCATCGAATGTAAGCCTTGCGCCAGCCATGTTTACTCGAGTAACTAGGTGCAACTAAGAACAAAACACTGACTATCTGGCGACTGCCATCTGACAAAACAACGCAACACAACGCTAGTGTGGCGATTGCCGGAACTACAAACTATTACACTACCAAGGATGAGACAACTCCGTCAATTAGTTTGCCAGTTATGGACTTTTAAACAGTGGATACATTTTTTGGACCCTTCTGTATCATCCATTATCACACTTCCCAAGTAATTGAAGTTATTCACTTGCTCTATTTCCTCTCCCCCTATTTTCATACGGCATTTTCTCCCCTTTCCTCCAATTACCATGCTTTTCGTTTTCTTCTTGTTAATCTTCATTCCATATTCTTCTAATTTTCTGTTTAGATCATCTAACATTTGTTCCATCTCTCTTGCACTCTCTACCGTCACAACCATGTCGTCTGCATACTTATACACCGAGAAAATCGAAAAGAGATAATTTAAAAGTAAATACTGGGTGCTACCATTATACGAAGGAAGAACAGTTCAAGGTTTACTAATAAGGTAACCAATGTACCCAGCTGTGTGGCAGCTACAAATGGTAACCATATTCGTGTCATCAAGACAGCTGACTGTGGGTCGCTTTATTACAACAACAAAAACATTTTTGCGAGATTGTTGCAGACTATGTGTAATTCCCACTACGGACTCATGATAATTGACGTTGGAGAGAACTGAAGATCGCCAGATTGATCTGTGTTCAAGAAATAATTGGTTACTAACAAGGTAACTGACAATGAAGCAGCTGTTTGAAGGCTGTGATTACTTTCCTCTTGTAATCGTCGGTGATTAAGGCTCCGGTATCTCATCTTTCTCACTGCGTTAATAAGGATACAATTTCTTTTCAAAGAGCTTTCAGGTAGTGTCTCTGTAGGGCAGAACATATGTTGAATGTGTTTTGACATACTTGCTAAAGACTGCAGAATTTTTGATCGGTGTGGCACAGATTTGTTCGTGATCGGGAAAGTTACTGATTTGAAGATGCTTTGAGTACATGTGTGTTCCATGACATGTCAACAGATCCAACACAAGTGGGAAGAAATTCGAGAGACGCTCACCAGTTGTCTTCTCTGAAGAACGTTTTCCTCCAACGGCCGTAGAAACCTTTAATTTTCTGCGGTTTACCTGAATACTCCTCACACTCCATTTTGTATATTGATGGCTGTTTTTCAGCATCACAGACGAAGTCATTTGTACTGACGTTTGTCTCTGGCCAAGAGTACGTCTTACACGACCGTACTGCCAAATAACAGTGAGCAGCAATCTCAATACGTCACGAGCCGACTTTTGACAGGCGAGGTTACCCGCTGCACGGCCGGTTTTGTTTTAAATACAAGGAATGGTCCCAGGGGCAAAGTGGGCAGCGGTCATTTTACGAGGCCTTGCCACAACGTCTCCGTCGCCAAACAGGAACGTGTGGAAGGTGTAAATGGCCACAGGACAATATTAATTTATTTACTGACAAAAAAATAAACCCGCCTTTTCCATGACTTGTCTCTGAGAAAAGGAAAACAAAACATAAGGCTATGCTTCCGTAGCACGCACATGTGGCTTCGATACTCCACGAACGCTGCTGCCCCCTCTTCATATGTCTTCTCGTAATGTCGTGTAGGTGCTGTTATCTGCTCAATCTCCTACCTGTGAATGTATCAAATTTGTCTCCCGCGACGAATAGCGCAGCCACGGAATGGATCGTAAAAGATGCTCCGCAAGAAGTTCGAAAAGTATTGGCTGTACTTAGGGTTCTTCACAACAGCACAATGACGACCGTTTAAATAATTACAAAAAACCATGAGTCCTCTGACATCGCCTCCAAACAAATAATGAATTGCGTGATCTCTGATCCACGTGACAGAATTGTGTTTCGTCCTCGGGTAATAAACAGCGTCCGGGTAGAGGAGAGTGCGTGAATCGACATAAGCAGTAAAAAGAGAGCCAAAATTTGACTCACAAAATACCAGATCTCTTCCGCCGGCTCACAATGTAGCCGTTATTCGTCTGTATTCTGAATATTGCAGTTCACACATAAAGGCGAATGTGCAAGATGGGTCCTATGGAATCTCTCTCGAGTAATCTGTTTTCTGTTCACCGTCACGTACAAGGTCGAAAGTACGTCTGACTCTAGGTTTTGTATCCCGCCTGGAAGGCGGTGCGTGGGTAGGAGCAGGAGCAGGACGGTTTTGTATCCCGCCTGGAAGGCGGCGCGTGGGTAGGAGCAGGAGCAGGAAAATTACGTCGGTACTGCAGTGAGTAAAGGTAGTTTACTGGTGCAGGAAGAATACATAACTTTGTACTGATGCGAAGTCTTAGACCCGTCGTATGTAGAGCAAAGCTGTAGCGAAGTTTCCTGGCTGGCTGCACCTGATGAAATGGGGAGAATCTGTAGCGGAGCTCGTAGAGCTACACAACACCAGCTAGAGGGCGCTGCCGTCCGAGTCTCGTGGTAGTGCCAACCTTTGAGACTATGTGGCATCGTAGCTATCGATACCACAATAGGGTTCCCCCGTTGACAGTCTGCCATACTATGTTCCAAACCACGGGGAGACGTGTCAATTCAACGACACCAGGCGACCGGCGGTGAAGTAGTGTGCGATAGATGTCACTGGCCACTGGCAAGCGAGAGATAGAGAGAACGTCCCGTGGGTAGCTATACTACAGGTAAAGCGTCCCGAAGAAGGAAAATGGCACCGGTATCTCAGTAAGCACCACCGGAGGGTCAAGGAAAGAGGGTGCCAGAGCCTTCACCAGCAAGCCAAAGGGGCTGGTCGGCCATCGTCGCCAAAGCTTGCGAAGCATATCAGCGTATAGAGACACAACTCGGTCATGGAGATTGACAAGGCCAAGTCCACCCCATTCTTTAGAAACAGTGAGGGAGTCGTACCGAGCCTTAAATGTCATTCCACAGCTTACAAATGAACCGAATGCTTCCATGAGGCTCCGAGCTGTGTTTAGGCATCGGTAGCGTTTGCGCTACATGTGGAATTCATGACGCCTGATGGACATTAATAAATTCGGTCCGTTTATGAAGGTCCAAAGCACTAAGACGATGATCCATAAATCCAGCATGGATGTGTTGCATGAGGCTCCAATAATTATGGGTCATCGTGCGTGAAATGTCGTCTGTGAAGTCGATACCAAGACAGCGGATTTTATTGCACGGTGTAAGTTGGGTGACGCTTGCAGATGTCACTCCAGTGCCAATATTCTCAAGGCCGTCGATTTATGTACATTTATACGGCTCCCTGAAGCTGCATCATAAGTGGCTAGCCAAAGCTCTGCATACATCATGCTCGCTACGAAGTGTTAACATCAGATCATTTGCATAAGACACGCACCTATAATAATAATAATGGCGTGTGACGAGGGCCTCCCGTCGGGTAGACCGTTCGCCTGGTGCAAGTCTTTCGATTTGACGCCACTTCGGCGACTTGTGCGTCGATGGGGATGAAATGATGATGATAACACAACACCCAGTCCCTGAGCGGAGAAAATCTCCGTCCCAGCCGGGAATGGAACCCGGGCCCTTAGGATTGACAGTCTGTCGCGCTGACCACTCAGCTACCGTGGGCGGACAGACACGCACCTAAAAACGAAGCCTTCAAGAGACAAACCTGTGAGGCGATGTTGCAGACCGCACAACAAAGGTTCTAAAGCGTCCAGTATTGCCGATAAGGGGCATGCCCATCTAACAGAGCGGCGACTCTGCAAAGTGTTAGATAGTCTATCGCTGACAAGTACTTTCGATGTTGCGCCACGCAGGAGACGGAGCACCACCTCGACGAAAGTGCCCAGGTATTACATATTCTGAAGAACAGCAGTTAAGTACATGCGACTGGCGTGCTCAAATGCTTGTGGCTGAAGTCTATCACAGGCAGTGCTCCTGGTACAGGACGCACCTTACCGAAGGCAATCTGGCCCCTGCAGCGGCACAGGGCGACGCGGATATTATGCGTCCCACCGATCGATGTCTGATCCACTGGTAGAACACGAGGGCGTTGTACCCGGAGATCGAGCTGGCAGTAGATGTGAGAAGATTTTCATATCACATTTCAACAAAATTAATGGGCGGTGTAATGCATTATTCTTTGCAAGGTTTACGGATTGGGATCATGGCACCTTCCACAAAGGCAGCAGGAAGTTGCACCTCTGGCGTGATGAGCTCTTGACATATGGTAGTCCAATAAGGTTCCAATAGGCTCTGGAACGTCCTATAATACTGTTCAAACGTGTGTGAATTCCTAAGGGACCAAACTGCATAGGTCATTGCTCCCTAGACTTACACACTACTTAAACTTAGTTAAACTAACTTACGCTAAGAACAACACACACACCCATGCCCGAGGGAGGACTCGAACCTCCGGCGGGAGGGGCCGCGCAGCCCGTGACAGGACGCCTCAAACCGCGCGACCACTCCGCGTGGCCTTATAATACTCCAGGGGTAACCCACCCAGTCGTGGTGACTTATTGGGGGCCCCTTTTCCTATGGCATCGAACACTCCTTCAGTTACCTGCTCTAGCAGGCCCTGGTGGAGTTCCAGAGTAACCACGGCGTGCGTCTAACCAGCGATGGTCTCTGCATCAGAGCTCTTCTCCGCGTACAGGTGAGCATAATGGGTAACGTGACAGATGCCATCTTCTGTCATCATCTCATGGCTCAATGTCCTGTCTCTACGCTTTCTTTCTGTGGCTACATGGTACACGGAGGACCGTTTGTTGGCGATTCCGACTGTTTGATATGTACGGATGATGGTTCCTTACAAGTGTTGACGTGCCAACGTCAGTCTTTGCTTTTGCTCTGTTGGCAGTCATCTGGTGGTCCGGTGATCGGAGCATAACGGAGCACTCCCTGAGGACGGCGTAGTAGAACTCTGTAGTGCTGCACCTCCGTGCCGCAGCTTCCCTACTAAACGTCCCCAAGTTGCGTCGAACGTTCGGCTTGGCACAGTCCAGCCACCACTGTAAAGCAGAAGTATACGCCCCTCGTAATCGTAGGCTCAGCTCCACCTGTCTCCCGCCACCGCTTGACATTCCGGTGAGGTCAGGTGAGCGGTGTTAAATTTACACGGGTTGCGGCTCCGCCACACCTGTTGGTGTCGAAGTGTGATGGTACAGAAGTAAGCAGTTTGGTCAGTAAATACTGCTGGCTAGAACTTGGCTGCCGTGACCGCATCCCTGAGAGAGCAGGAGGTATATGTGATGTCAATTCTGCTAGACTAATGTCCCGTGAAGTGCGTGAAACCGGGTCCATGAGCATAAATGATTTCCCAAGTGTCTACCAAGCTCGCGAATGACAGTCCCGAGTGCTGGGCATGGTGAAAGGTGAGGAATTGGTGCTTAGAAGGTTATATACAATTAAAATCGCCCCCGATCAACATATAATCTATCCTGCCTTGGCATAATTGCGTTATTTCCTCAGGGAAGAATAGCAAACGTTCACGCCATTGCTGGTGCTGGACGTTACGCAAACATTGACGAGGTGTATCCCTTGGACTGTACGCGCCATGGTACTGGCGTGCAGTAAGTAACGTACATCTGTGGCTATTAAATCTTCTTTAAGAAGTATTGCGTCGCAACTGCCCGTACCTGTCGCGTGTGATATGCATGTAGTGTATCCAGAGATGTCCAGGAAGGCAAGAACGTGTAACTCTTGCAGTAAGCCCACGTCTATGTCGACTGCATAATGTGTGCCGCGTAAAAATGACAGCTTCGCTCGCGGCCGGATGGTGTTGATGTTGATAGTCGCGAATCAATATGACTGTCGTTCGCCCTCGAATGCAGCGGCAGTCATCACTGTACGGTCATCCCGACGCCACCCTGTTGTCTCTATTACTATGCTATTCACAGGGAGATAGCAAATGATGTGCCCACCAAAGAATCGTCTTCCACGTCGTCTGCCCACGAGTCACTGGAGAGGGCTCTCGTTGTGTTACATCGGCTACCAAAGAGGCCCTCGTCGTGATTCTTCGCGTTTGCGACAGTGTTCCCTCGCCCCCCTTAATCTCCGAGCGGGTGTCCAGTAGAAGAATAATCCATCGTTTCAGTTCCAAAAGAGGGAACAGTGTTAGCCGACGCCTCTGTAGCAGGAGCGTCGTGTCCACAAGAGACAGTCGTCAGACGGCGTCCGCCGGCGTTTCTTGTGTTTGCGGGGCGAACGCTGCTTCAGAATGAGCGTCTCCATGTCAGAATGTCAGTGTAGATGTGCCTCCTCTGCGCCTTCCGAGAGGAAATCTTGGGCAAGTATGACTCGTGAATTAGCATCCATCCGCTTGTTGTGCGGTGCCAGCTGGTCTTTGTGTTTCTTGACTCCCTCTGCAGCGAGCGGGCAGTATGTGCCTCGTCAATAACGTGTCCGTCTGTCTGCGGTGGTAACCTATCCCGATCCCCACCGCCAGACGTCGTAGATGCCGACGCTTGCGCATAAGTAATTGGTAGAATCGAGGGAGGAACATGTTGTATCGCTTCTCCTGATGGAATCTGGATGATCCACCGCTGCAAACAATCTTCTCCACATCGTGAGCATCTGCACGGTTGTCCATCGCACATGATACTTGCGCGACAACTGGCAATGTTTAAGTATGAAGGAATGTGCTTCGTGAGTTCGATTTTGATCTGTCTTACGCCATTGAGTACAGGATACGTTGTAAAAGTCTGCCACTTCTCAGCCACGTGGCTAATGACAGTCCCGTACGGCTTAAGAGCGGAAACACCGGACTCGGCGGGTAACTCAAAAGTTAGTTCGAATACTGGAGGGTGATCATGTCTAATCCTACACGTTCAATTGTAGTTTGCCGGCAGCACCGGTAACCACCTTCGTGCATGCTTCTTCGTCAATAATTTTAACATTGACTGCACTGGTAGCGACTGAAAAGTGAATACCAATGATGTTCTCTGGGTCTAGACGTAGTTCATCACACAAGAAGATTCTACTTCATATGATCGCGATCGTGGATATTCGGCTTGAAATGTAATCTTGATAGTGTTCTTCCTATAAGAGTTCACCACGTTACTTCAATGAACTTCATCTAAGCGACTCGCGCTCGCGTGACGTAAGCAAACTCGCGCACGCCATTAGACCGGCGGGCCGCTCTGTCGTTGATCGCCTATTGTTTAAACAAATGCTTTGCCAGCGGAAGCGCCACTAAAAAGTGCTCCCCAGTGGCTCCTTATGAAGGCAATTGCAGGTAAAACAAACACGAGACAGACAGGGCTGTACTGAGGCCGTGGCGAGATAGGCCCCTATCAAGGGCGCAGGAATAGAGAGGCCACAAAAAAAAAAAGACCAGACGAAAAAATCCAAGAAAGAAATAAGATACATGAGTTCTCTTACCCCTTGTGTTTCTACATTCTGCCTACGAAAAAAAGCATTACCCTCGGTGCGCGACTGTAAACGTACGCTGTTGTCACAGTGCGTCATTTTGTTCAAGTTCCGTAGCAACAGTAAGCACGGTTCACACAACAGCAGCGTACATAGCTCAGTAATATTCAGCGATGGAGTTTGTGGAGTCATCGACGCCACTGTAGAGCCTTGTACCTCAAGGAAGCAAGGGAGAGGATGTTGTTCTGGGTGGCCGGTATCCTCTTTCAGCAACACAAATGCACACGTGGGTTAATACAGTTCTTTATTTACGTAAACCGGATACTTAAACTTGAATAGAGTCCATGTGTTGTGGTACAAGCTCATCAGAAGGAGTCCTCTTGCAGACAATATCGGTAATCCCGCTATTACAAACTTAGACTCGCTATGATCACTAATCTGAACGCTATGTACTGTCGTAACCTGCGACGTGAACTGAGCCCGCTCTGTGAATGTACTGACAAACACGGAAAGTGAGTCAGTGAGGCCCTCTGGTCACCGGCAGCGGCCAAAATACATGCTGTCGAGAGGGCGTTTTGCGGCGTGTTGGTTGTCAGTGTGTCTCTGACCTCTATCGTGATAGGCGTGCTTGATCCAGCGCTACTTCTTTGCCGACCTGTGTGCTGGCAACAGCTTACGCCAGCACATAGTTCTTGCTGCTAATTCGATACTGTATTGTAGTATCTCAACGAAATGCAGGCGGGCGCCGAAACGAAAATGCTATTTCAATGATGGTTTGCTATTTTTCCTAATTTCTGCCGATTGATGAGTGGAGCGAGAGAAGGTGGAGGTACACAAGGCAATTCAGTTGCCCCTACCGATGACGTTTTGTTCAACCCGCAACGTAATATCCAGCATTCCAAAACCACGTGCGAGATATTTATTTTCTGTCGCTTCCTAAGCCCATACTATTTAGCCCTGCAGAAAAAATGAGGAGGAGCTTTATTTAGCAAATGTAATGTAGTTAATTGTTACTGGGATATGTTTTCGCTGGAGGCCACGGTTTTCGAGTTATTGAAGAAAAACTTACAAAAGTGACGTTTAAACGCACCTCCACCCACATTCATCCCTCACCAAACTGGATTTCTAGTATGTTGTTCGTGGCACTCCCTTCTGCCACTGTACTTCGTATAGAAGTGTTCTCGATATTGGAGCTTTTTCGGTAGTTATTGATTGGCCCATTATAGTCGGCTATTTCGTTAACATTACCAGTTTAAACGTGCCCTCGAGGGTACTGCAAGAGAAACGACTTTTGTAGACCTTACACTAAAGCTAATTATGTTGACAATGTGATCCAAACTTAACCCTTACATGCACAGTAGTTAAATAGTCTGAAAACCTGACGAATACAACGCTGTAATTCTTTATTTTATTCTATTAACATTCACAAAATTGTTAGATAAAATTTACAAAAATATCAGTTTTACAATTTTTAAGTGCTCGACTAAGCCGTTGGCACAATAAGGCCAGTCAATGAAGACCAAACAAGCTCGAATGCGGTGGGAAGTAACTCGTGGAGCGGCAAATTCTTGTACAGTGGTAGGAGGGAGTGCCATGAAGAACGTACTAGAAATCCTGACCAGAGGGAGCTGAGTACTGGAGTGGTTGAGCGTTTGAAGGGCACTTTTGTAGGTTTTCCTTGAATAGCTCGAAAACTACGGCCTCTAGAGATAAGGTGTCACAGTACAAAATTTAACTACATTAAACTTCCCGCAAAAACGTCTTATTCATTTTTTTCTGTAAGACTAATAGTTTGCGCGTAGCGAGCGGGAGAATATGAAAATCTCGAGTGTGGTTTTTGAAGGCCAGATATAATATTTCGGGTTGCATAAAACCACGTCTGTAGGGGCAGCCGAATCATCCCGTATGTAGTTTACTATACCGTCCAGCAATTATATTTACTTTGAAACTTTTTCGTCTCCCAGCGTACCGAATATTTAGACAACTTCTGAGAATGCAGCCAGATAAAGTGTTCGACAATCTCTGATATTTCGCCAAATCTGCACCCCGTCAGTTTCAAGGCACAAATGAAACGAAAGATCGCTGTGCATAGAAACTATTGCCAATAGTACTTTTCAATAATGCTTCATTTTCATGAAACCTATTAACAAAATAAAATTTGCTGAATCCGTAAAAAGAATTACCGAAATAAAGTTTTGCTGGGGGAAAGGGAGATTGGAAGGGGGGGGGGGGAAGTCGCAGATGCAGATATGGCACTTCTGCAGGGGGTGCCCAAGCACCTCGGTACGGCTCTGGAGACAGAAAGAAGCGGTAATTTTGGCAATTTGTAGTAAGTTCCTGTGGGATCAAACTGCTGTCATCGGTTCCTAGGCTTAAACACTACTTGATCTAACTTAAACTAAATTACGCTAAGGACAACACACACACCCATGCCCGAGAGAGGACTCAAACCTCCGACGAGAGTAGCCGCGCGAACCGTGACAATGCGCATAGACCACGCTGCTACCCCGAGCAGCAAACAGTACTGAACACAAGCTTGAGGGGGAATTGCAAAGTGGGCGTTACTGTTGTCAACAGTTCGTACTGTGGGTACGTGGAACAAGTATGTTTCCAAACAAGGCGGATAGCACATACCATCTACATTCACGCTGTTATATATATGTCTCCAGGTCAGTACAGATAATAGATGGGCTGGAGTGAGAAATCAAACGGGATTCAATTGCTCTGTCACGAGTATCTGGGGCCACGGGCCCTTTACACCCAAGTAATAAGAAAATATCCCTGAACCCCGTCCGAAGTTTTGACGGTTGTCTTCGTGTGTGTGTGTGTGTGTGTGTGTGTGTTTGTGTGTGTGTGTTTAAGTACTCCCAACTTCGTGACTGGACATACTGTGTGGTTAGTGGAAATGTAAGGAAGGCTCTTTACTTGACCCTTAATAAGGACTGTGGACTATGGACCTCTAGACCCCAGGAGCTGCTGGTTCGTCTGATTTTAAGGTACTGTGGGATTTCTACGATTGCTGTTGGCACTCTCACTTGGCGCCAGCGTCGCGGTGCGACGAATCCTGTGTTTTCAAGGGGTCGTGACGTAAGACGCAGCGCTTCAATTTTGTCCAAAAGTTTTTGCGTAACTCCGATAATGTTTATTTTATTTATTTATTGATTTGTCCATATAAATCTCTTTTTAAGTACATATATTGTACACAGGATATTGGACAGAAAACCTTTTTAGCTATTGGATTTTCAAATGCCAAACATAAATTTTATAAATTTTTATGAAAAATTGGATCTATACAGTTAATAAATACAAATTTTTGAAATACTGTATATTTATAAGTTATTTCTACAATTAAAGATACAAATTACATTGTTTCTTGCATAAGATACTGTGAGATTGAATAGTAGCAGTTTTTCAGAAGGTAGGATGTCACAGACTTTTTAAAGCTTTGTAGTTCAGTAAGAGATTTTATATGCATTGGTAATCTGTTGTAAAGTTTTGTTTCTGCATGATATACACCTTTTCGGCATAATGTGGTGTTACATTGATTGACATGTATGTCACTGACTGACCTGGTACTGTAATCATGGACACTTTTGTTTTGAGGAAAAAGGTTTTCTTTTCTCAGTATGCTTTTTTTGACATGCGTGACTACTTCCAGTATATAAATGCAGGGAAGGGGTAGGATCTTTAGATCTTTAAAGAAAGGTTTGCATGATTTTCTGCTGCTCACTTGTTTCATTATTCTTATAACTGCCTTTTATTTCCTGAAAACTGTTATGGCCGGATGTACATTTCCCCAGAAAATGATACTTCAGTATTGAATGTACACGAGCAAAGTATACAGCCCTAACTGTTTCTGCACTAATACTGTTGCAGAGAATTCTTACCACATAGCTCATTTTTGCTAGTTTTGAATTTAGGGCTGTGATATGAGTGTTCCATTTAAGATTTTCCTGGATATGAATCCCAAGAAATTTAGTTTCATTGACAGAACAAATGTTTTGGTTATCTATACATATTACAGGTTGTGCTGGATTTTTATTTTGATCAGAGTGGAAATTCATGAGTATCGTTTTTTGGGGATTAACTATTAGCCTGTTTCTGGTAAACCATTCAGACACTCCTTTTGTAATATCTTTAGCAGATGCAGTAAGATTTTCTTCATTATTCCCTTCAATCAATAGACTGGTGTCATCTGCAAACAGTACTGGTTCAGAATCCCTAACGTGTGATGGGAAATCATTAACGTAGACCAAAAAAAGAAAGGGACCTAAAATGGAGCCCTGTGGAACACCATGAGTTAGTCCACATGGTTCTGAAAGGTGTACCTGGAGTTCATTTCCTTCCGTGTACTTAATTTCAGTTACCTGAGAGCGATATTCCAAATATGATTTGATCCACTGATTTGGCACACCTCTTACACCATACCATTCGAGCTTCCTCAGGAGTATAGAATGATCAATCACATCAAAAGCTTTTGTTAGGTCCAAGAATAAACCTGGGATATGTCTGTGGTTGTCCACTGCATTTAACACGTGGTTTATCAGATTGAAAGTGGCAGTTTCAATTGATCTCTGTGGTCTGAAGCCATGTTGACATCCAGAAATAATATTATTCTTGTCGAAGAATGTAATGTACTCCCGAATCATGGCTTGATTATGCTCCTGATGTACCGTATGTCCCAGATACCTGGTGGCCCCAAGTATCAGACTTGAGAACCTGTTTTACGGAGTTTGTATCAGTTTCAGTTTAAGGTGCTAGTTGTTCCCCATGTAGAACTACCTTATAGGATAGTCGGTAGGACCGTTGCTCCGTATAATTTCAGATTTTTTGGTTTGTGCAAGTGGGAGCTTGCCAGCAGAGAGGTAACGGCCGTGTCATCAGTCGATCACGCAGATCAGGACGTCGGCTAAATATAGCCGCACCGTTTTGGCAGCATTAAGGGTAATCGTATTGTTCTTTGCCCACTGTTCAGTCAGCATAATTTGGCGTTGTAGACGCCCGATAACGGCGTTAACTCTCCGGATGCTAGTTAAGAGAGCGGTGTCATCCACGAATTGAGCCAGGACGACACGTGGCACTACCGGAAGATCGTTCACATACATGACAAACAACGTGGGTGACGATACGTATCCCTGAGGAATGCCGTCGGTGAGTTTTTTTAATGATGATGGAATTCTAGTTCACCCTTTATACTAAACGCCGCCTGATTACGTTACGGACACATCACACGGCAAGGGAAATATGCAAGCGGTGCAGAGACGAATGAGTGAATCATTCTACTGACGATAACAGTCGCAAATGGGGAAATCCACTGACATAAGCACATTGGCAAAGGACCGGTATTATGGCTCTGAGGCGTAGCAATATATAATACATCGCCGGTTGGGAATCTGTCAGGAACTTTCTTGACACATGGAGTGACTCATTGCCCCAGTGAACTCTTCGCACAGTGTAAGGACCATATGTTACACGTCAACTGGAGGGTTCCTCGAGCCAAGCTGCGCGCTTGTGCTTTCGGTGGGCGAATATTACGTACATTCCAGTGAATTATGAAAGGCATTTCTCAGAACCTAATAGTTATGATACTTTACGCAGCCGTTTGTAATGCTTATGGTTAATGACGATATGAATTTCAATTTAATATCTAAAGTAATTTCTGAAATACGTAAAATATAAGACTTTCTGTGATGATTAACTTCCTGGTGTGCTAATTTGTTTTATACAGGGTGTAAATTTCAAGTTGACAAACCAGAATAACTCGAAAAATAAGCTTCACACGAAAAGATGTGTTGATTCCAATGTTGATTATTTTCGAGGGGGACATCTGCTGGCGCTAAAATTAGCCCTCCTGGCAACTTCAACATTTCAAATGGGAACCCCCATTTTTTTTATTGCAGAATCAGATTCTACGTAGAAAACTACGTACATTTTGTCTTAAACATTTGTTTTGATGCTTGGTAGTTGGCGCTATAATTCAAGACACTCCATGTTCTCATTTTTGCGTGGAAAATGGTTACGGATAAATAAAAAATACTTATTTACTTGTAAAATATAGATTGCAGTAATCAGTCGTCCTATTTTAAATTTTATTGTGCAGATCTAGATTTCGGCTAGAAGCTAGCCATTCTCAGTGCACTGTTATTTTCGCTCAATGTATGTAAGTCCCTGTTGATGGGCTTCACCCACAGTTCATTGAATACTACGTGGTTGATGCCCGATCAACAGGGACTTACATACATTGAGCGAAAATAATAGTGCATTGAGAATGGCTAGCTTCTAGCCGAAATCTAGATCTGCACAATAAAATTTAAAATAGGACGACTAATTGCTGCAATCTATAATTTACAATTCAATATAACAGTTGCTGAGTGCAACAGCTTTCTGAATGGAAGGTAACCTGACTTACTTACTTCGTAAATTTTGATTCGCTAAAACTAAAACTCTCCTTCTCTCCTCATAGGATGGGGTTTGAGAGAGAGGAATTAGAGTTTTACAAATGTTGACCCAAATAACTGTATTAATTTTTTCCGCAGATTGGGATAAGTTTTATTTGTTTCGTGGTCATGAGGCCACACAACTTTTGCTTATCAAACAAACCATCTGGCTAGCTAACTAACTAACCAAACATGGGTTTTCATGAATTACAGCGCCAACTACCAAGAAAAAAACAAATGTTTAATACAGAATGTACGTAGTTTTCTACGTAGAATTTGATTCTGCAATTAAAAAAATGGGGGTTCCCATCTGAAATGTTGGAAGTTGCCAGGCGGGCTAATTTTAGCACCAGCAGATATCCCCCTCGAAAATAATCAACATTGGATTCTACACATCTTTCCGTGTGAAGCTTATTTTTCGAGTTATTCTGGTTTGTCAACTTAAAATTTACACCCTGTATAAAAGACAGAGAATTACTTGATCTAAATATTTCTTCATTAAAAAAATAGGACAGGTCAACGGCAGTTTGATAACAAATCTAATATTTACTTAATACTTTAAGTTTCAGACAGCCACTACTATTTTTAAGTGTTGGATGACATTATTTTCGTTTGTTGAATTATCTGATTGACTGAAGAGGTGAATGTGACATCTACTGGGGTTTGGACAAAATTATCGAAACACCGCGGGTAATGCATGCTTGAACATAAATGCAGATGCTGGACAAGCCGGCAGGTTCGATGTTGCATTTGGTCACGAACGGCGATGTCCTCGATACGTTTCAAGTATCTGACGTGGTTAGAACAGTGTTGTGTGTAGTCACGAGTGCATCATGTCGGAGCTAATTGAATTCGAAAGTGGGCTAATTGTTGGTCCTCGTATGGGGGGCACTTCCTCAACCAAGGGCCTGAACTGTTGGTCTTTCAAGAGACACGGTATCGAAGATGTATGCCGCATACGGGGAAGGTAGTAAAACATCGACGCTAAGTCACAATGCGGACGAAAGTGTGTGTTGAATTGTTTGTGACAGAAGGTCAGCGAAGACGACTGACCAAAAATAGAGAGGACGACAGCTGCAGAAGACTACAGGACTAAATAGCGCACTCACGAACCCGATCAGCACGAAAACAACACGGAGTTCCTTAAGCAGGGACTTGCATGGCGAGATGGAATTTCAAAACCACAGATCAGTGATGCAAATGCCCATAAGAGCAAAACGTGGTGCCCAAACCATCGCTATCTATGGAGCAATGGAAGAATGTCATTTGGTCGGATGAGTCTTCTTACACACTGTTTCCAACTCCTCTCCGAGTTTGCGCCCCAAGAGTGAAACATGGTGGGGCTTCGGTGATGGTTTGGGCAGCCATATCGTGATATTGTATGGGCCTCGTGGGTAGACTGCAAGATCGCTGTACTGCTCAGGATTAAGTGGCCATTTTGTCTGACCGAGTACAACGATGACGATGTGTTTCAAGACCATAGCGCCCCGTTCACACAGCTCGCATCATCCACGACTCGCTTTGTGAGCACGAGGATGAATTGTCGCATCTCCCCTGGCGACTATGCAAGGTGCGGACAAATGAAACGTTTTTTTAAAGCAAATTTATTAAAAAAATACAAATGAAAATGGCAATCCTTTTACATATAAGTAGTGGTATCTTTCAAGAGTAGCATTACTCGATTTAACCCCAATCAGCCCCAATGACCGCCTCCAATCTTGTCCTGAAACGATCGCACGCACTCTTTAAAGCAGCGCTGCCGAATTCGCGAATGCTGCTTCGATAGTGGTGCGTGGACATGCGACATTAAGGTGCTTCGTCTTTTTGGTAACTCTTGCGACTACGCTCCAAACATAGTAGTCGAGGGGGCTCAAATCCGGGCTGTTCGGGGGCAGAACTCCTTTGACCAGACGTTATACGTTATACGAGAGCCAGTTTTGGATTAGATGTCTCGTATGAGATCCTCCTCTGCCACCCGACGCATTGTTCGCTCGCTGACATTCAGTACTGACGCCCGTTTCCTCAGTCATTGCCCCAGTTCCTCTGAAATCAGTGCCTGAGCCTTTTCGATAACTGCCGCAGTTCGTGGCACGCGTTTCCTCGACTGAGGTTTCCTCGCCGGGTTAGCGGAATTTTGCCCGGACTTCTTCGAAGGATTATACTTGGCCACAACATCGTAAGCAGTTGATCTCGGGTACCCGAAGAATCGAACTACTTCAGTGGGAGAATGCCCAGCGCGAAGACATTCGATAACCGCGGCCAAAGCAGAGTTACTAAACACAGCCCTCCGAAATGCCTTCACAAAAGAAGACTAAGTAATTATTCCCGAATTCGAATCAAGGACAGCTGCCAACATGAGTAACGTAGAAGTAAATATTCTCGGATAGTGAAGCAACTTAAATCATTTAATAAAAGCAAGTCTTCTGGTTCAGTCTGTATACCAATTAGGTTCCTTTCGGAGTACGCTGATGCATTAGCTCCATATTTAACAATCATATACAAACGTTCGCTCGACGAAAGATCCGTACCCAAAGACTCGAAAATTGCACAGGTCACACCAATATTCAAGAAAGGTAGTAGGAGTAATCCACTTAATTACAAGCTCATATCATTAATGTCGATATGCAACAGGATTTTGGAACATATATTGTGTTCGAACATTATGAATTACCTCGAAGAAAACGGTCTATTGACACACAGTCAGCACGGATTTAGAAAACATCCTTCTTGTGAAACACAACTGGCTCTTTATTCGCATGAAGTGTTGAGTGCTATTGACAACGGATTTCCGAACGATTCCGTATTTCTGGATTTCCGGAAGGCTTTTGACACTGTACCACACGAGCGGCTCGTAGTGAAATTGCATGCTTACGGAATATCGTCTCAGTTATGTGACTGAATTTGTGACTTCCTATCAGAGAGGTCACAGTTCGCAGTAATTGACGGAAAGGCATCGAGTAAAACAGATTTCTGGCCTTTCTCAAGGTAGTGTTATGGGCTCTTTTGCTGTGCCTTATCTATATAAACAATTTTGGAGAGAATCTGAGCAGCCGTCTTAGGTTGTTTGCAGATAAAGGTGTCGTTTGTCGACTAATAAAGTCATCATAAGATCAAAACAAATTGCAAAACGATTTAGAAAAGGTATCTGAATGGTGTGAAAATTGGCAGTTGACCCTAAAAAACGAAAAGTGTGATATCATCCACATGAATGCTAAAAGGAATTCGTTAAACTTCGGTTACACGATAAATCAATCAGATCAAAAGGCCGTAAATTCAATTACGAACATCTTAAATTGGAAGGAATTACGATTACGAACATCTTAAATCGGACGGAACACATAGGAAATATTGTAGGGAAGGCTAACCAAGACTGCGTTTTATTGGCAGGACACTCAGAAAATATAACAGATCTACTAAGGAGACAGCCTACACTACGCTTGTCGTCCTCTTTTACAATACTGTTGCGCTGTGTGGGATATTTACCTGATAGGACCGACGGAGCACATCGAAAAAGTTCAAAGAAGGGCAGGACGTTTTGTATTATTACGAAATATGAGAGAGTGTGTCACAGAAGTGATACAGGATTTGGGTTGGACATCATTAAAAGAAGGCGTTTTTCGTTGCGACGGAATCTTGTCACTAAATTCCAATCACCAACTTTCTCCTCCGAATGCGAAAATATTTTGTTGACACCGACCTACATAGGGAGAAACGATCAAGACGTTAAATAAGGGAAATCAGAGCTCGTACGGAAAGATATAGGTGTTCGTACTTTCCGCGCGCTATACGAGATTGGAATAACAGAGAATTGTGAAGGTGGTTCGATGAACCCTCTGCCAGGCACTTAAATGCGATTTGCAGAGTATCCATGTAGATGTAGATGTACTCCGCACATGTCTGCATATCTCGGCCATTTGGAGGTTCTGAGAACGCCAATCGCGACCTCCGGCGGAGTTGTTCCAATGATTTGGCAGGAAATTCAAATTGGGTTTTGTCCGGATTTAAGCGCCGCACTCTGTACTCACCAGATCTCGACGTCATAGAGCCTTCGTGGAGTACTTTGGAGAGAAGGGCACGTGATCACTATCCACGTCCATTGTCGTTACCTGAACTTCCCGCAACTTTGCGCGAAGAATAGTATAAGATTCTCTTGAAAACCACACAGGACCTATATAATCGATTCCTAGACGACTGGAAGCTAATTGGAAACCCAATTTGTGTCTTACACAACATATGCATGTTTATGTGTTGTGTTTTTGCTGTTTCCATATTTTCGTTCGGTCTCCGTATCTGAAGCACGAGTCGTTGAAATTGTTTAGATAGCGTGGGAGTCAGATTGTGCAACCTCAATATGAGTCATATACATGGGGGAATTTGATGAACGTTAAGTAGCAAGTTATCGGTGCTTTGGAACTGTAATGTTTACTTAGGCCCTTCAGAGGAGTGAACATGGTGTTATTCTTATTTTGTTTAAGCTCTTTGGGACATATTAGCATAGATCTTTGAATAAATTGATTCCGGAACTGGGATTGGTAAAAAAGGGGAAATTATCGGGTTTTAATGAGTTGAAACAGGAAACTGTATGGCTATTGTATTATTCGGGTATCAGACAAGAGATATTTCGCCCATTTTGTTGCCGAGAAATGATTTCGTGTATTCGTCTCTAGGAGGTTAGCTCTTGTGATCTGTGCAGTATGCATTTTATGAAGACAGATTACTCAGTTAATCTACGAAAATTTTAATTTTTTAGAGATATTCAGATTTTTTTTCGAAGGGTATAAATTTCCCGTAGTGTGCTGTGCATTCACAACCGTCAATTTGCAGAATCTTAAAACGTGATGAACTGCAAAGTACGCTAGCTAATTAAAAGTATTCGGGCACGCATTACTGGACATTAATATGCCGTGTGTCCATCCTTCGCCTTTATGACGGCTTGAACTCTGCTGGGGACTCTTTCAATGAGTTGTCTGAATGTCTGTGAAGTTCCTAAAGAGACGGTAGTGATGGAAGCTGGGTCCTGGAGGGAAGTCGACTTTCTGACTCATCCCATAGACGTTCTATTGGATTCAGGTCGGGACTCTGGGTAGGCCAGTGCGTTTCAGGAATGTTATTGTCCATAAACTATTGCCTCACAGATGCTGCTTTATGACAGGTGGGACCGTTGTGCTGATATAAAAATCATCGTCTGCGAACTGTTACTCCACTGTGCGCACTCAAAATGCTGTAGATTGTGTTTAGATCCTTCCACATTTAGCGTCTTCCTCAGTGTAATAAGGGAACCACACCGTAACCATGAAAAATATTCCCATACTATGACATCACCTCCTGTATAGTTCACTGTTGGCACTGCACCTGATGACATGTAACACTCTCCATGCAACTGCCTAATCCAAACCCTTTCGTCGGACTGCCACATGGTATAGCGTGATTCACTGCTCCAGATTAATCATTTCCAGTCATCCTCTCTCCACTGGTGTCGCTTTTTACAGCACCTCAAGGTCGCTTAGCATTGGCTACATAAATGTGTAGCTTATGAGCAGCTAGCTGCTCGACCATTGTACCCCATCATTTTTAACTTTCTGCTCACCGTCATTTTTCTCGCTGGACTATTGTTACCACTTTGGATCTCACGAGTGATTCCTTCCGCTGATTTAGTGCGAGTTTTTACAACCACACTCCACAATGCTCGGCTGTCCTCTTCCATCACTTCTCGCGATCCGCTTCATCTTGTGTTAGCTGTAGCTGTTCGTCCTCATTTCCACTTCACAGTTACGTCACCAACAATCGACTTGGGCAGCTTTACACGGGTTGATATGTTGCTGATGGATTTGTTACTCAGGTGACATCCAATTAACAGGCCATATTCGAACTCACTGAGCTCTCGCGACCAACACATTCTGCTGTTACGAAGTCGCCCCACTTCTTTTATATTGGGGGTCTGCCTCGCGTTATATCTGATAGTGTATTTGAATGAGAATTCAGAACTATCAGACACCGTATGATGCGTTTAAAAACTGCCTGTTGTTGTTGTTGCGGTCTTTAGTCCATAGACTGGTTTGATGCAGCTCTCCATGCTACTCTATCCTATCCGAGCTTCTTAATGTCCAAGTAACTACTGCACCCTACATCCTTCTGAATCTGCTTACTGTATTCATCTCTTGGTCTTCCTCTACGATTTTTACGCTCCACGCTGCCCTCCAGTAGTAAATTACTGATCTCTTGATGCTTCAGAACATGTCCTACCAACCGATCCCTTCTTCTAGACAAGTTGTTCCACAAATTCCTCTTCTTCCCAATTTTATTCAGTACTTCCTCATTAGTTACATGATCTACCCATCTAATCTTCAACATTCTCCTGTAACACCACATTTCGAAAGCTTCTATTCTCTTCTTGTCTAAACTATTTATCGTCCACGTTCCACATCCAAACATGGTTACACTCCATACAAATACTTTGAGAAAAGACCTCCTGACACTTAAATCTATACTCGATGTTAACAAATTTCTCCTCTTCAGAAACGCTTTTGTTGGCATTGCCATTGTGATTCTCCCTACTTTGACCATCATGAGTTATTTTGCTTCCCAAATAGCAAAACTCTTCCACTACTTTAAGTGTCTCATTTCCTAATCGAATTCCTTCAGCATCACCTGATTTAGTTAGAGAACATTCCATTATCCTCGTTTTGCTTTTGTTGATGTTCATCTTATATGCTCCTTTCAAGACACTGTCCATTTCGTTCAGCTCCTCTTCCAGGTCCTTTGCTGTCTCTGATAGAATTACAGTGCCATCGGCAAACCTCAAAGTTTTTATTTCTTCTCCATCGATTTTAATTCCTACTCCAAATTTTTCTTTTGTTTCCTTTACTGCTTGCTCAATGTACAGATTGAGTAACATCGGATATAGGCTACAACCCTGTCTCACTTCCTTCCCAACCACTGCTTCCCTTTCAAGCCCCTCGACTCTTATAACTGCCATCTGGTTTCTGTACAAATTGTTAATAGCCTTTCGCTCCCTATATTTGACCCCAGCGACCTTCAAAATTTGAAAGGGAGTATTCCAGTCAACATTGTCAAAAGCTTTCTCTAAGTCTACAAATGCTAGAAACTTAGGTTTGCCTTTCCTTAAACTATCTTCTAAGGTAAGTCGCAGGGTCAGTATTGCCTGACGTGTTCCAACATTTCTACGGAATCCATACTGATCTTCCCCAAGGTCGGCTTCTACCAGTTTTTCCATTCGTCTGTAAAGAATTCGTGTCAGAATTTTGCAGCCGTGACTTAATAAACTGATAGTTCGGTAATTTTCACACCTGTCAACACCTGCTTTCTTAGGGGATTGGAATTATTATATTCTTCTTGAAGTTTGAGGGTATTTCGCCTGTCTCATACAACTACCACACCGGACGGTAGAGTTTTGTCACGGCTGGCTCTCCCAAGGCTATCAGTAGTTCTAATGGAATGGTGTCTAATCCCGGGGCCTTTTTTCGACTTAGACTTTTCAGTGCTCTGTCAAATTCTTTACGCAGTATCATATCTCCCATTTCATCTTCACCTACGTCCACTTCCATTTCCATAATATTGCCCTAAAGTACATCGCCCTTGTATAGACCCTCTCTATACTCCTTCCACGTTCCTGCTTTCCCTTCTTTGCTTGGAACTGGGCTTCCATCTGAACTCTTGATATTTATACAAGTGGTTCTCTTTTCTCCAAAGGTCTCTTTAATTTTCCTGTAGGCAGTATCTATTTTACCCCTAGTGAGATAAGCCTCTACATCCTTACATTTGTCCTCTAGCCATCCCTGCTTAGCAGTTTTGCACTTCCTGTCGGTCTCATTTTTCAGACATTTGTATTCCTTTTTGCCTGCTTCATTTACTGCGTTTTTTATATTTTCTCCTTTCAATTTAAATTCAATATTTCTTCTGTTACCCAAGGATTTCTACTAGCCCTCGTCTTTTTACCTACTTGATCCTCCGCCGCCTTCACTACTTCATCCCTCAAAGCTACCCATTCTTCTTCTACTGTATTTCTTTCATCTGTTCTTGTCAATCGTTTCCTAATGCTCTCTCTGAAACCCTCAACGACCTCTGGTTTAGTCAGTTTATCCAGGTCCCATCTCCTTAAATTCCCACCTTTTTCCAGTTTCTTCAGTTTTAATATGCAGTTCATAACCAATAGATTGTGGTCAGAATCCACATCTGCCCTTGGAAATGTCTTACAATTTAAAACCTGGTTCCTAAATCTCTGTCGTACCATTATAAAATCTATCTGAAACCTTCTAGTATCTCCAGGCGTCTTCCACGTATACAACCTTCTTTCATGATTCTTGAACCAAGTGTTAGCTGTGATTAAGTTATGCTCTGTGCAAAATTCTACCGGGCGGATTCCTCTTTTATTCCCTACTCCCCATTCCATATTCACCTACTATGTTTCCTTCTCTTCCTTGTCCAGCCGGCCGGCGTGGCCGAGTGGTTCGAGGCGCTTCAGTCTGGAACCGCGCGACCGCTACGGTCGCAGGTTCGAATCCTGCCTCGGGTATAGATGTGTGTGATGTCCTTAGGTTAGTTAGGTTTAAGTATTTCTAAATCTAGGGGACTGATGACCTCAGATGTTAAGTCCCATAGTGCTCAGAGCCATTTGAACCACTTGAGCCTTTTCCTATTATCGAATTCCAGTCCCCCATGACTATTAAATTTTCGTCGCCCTTCACTATCTGAATAATTTCTTTTGTCTCATCATACATTTTTTCAATCTCTTCGTCGTCTGCGGAGCTAGTTGGTATATAAACTTATGCTACTGTGGTAGGCGTGGGCTTCGTATCTATCTTGGCTACAATAATGGGTTCACTATGGTCGTCATAGTAGCTGACCCGCGCTCCTAGTTTTTTTATTCATTATTAAATCTACTCCTGCATTACCCGAATACGGTTTTGTATTTATAACCCTGTATTCACCTGACCAGAAGTCTTGCTTCTCCTGCCACCGAACTTCACTAAGTCCCACTATATCAAACTTTAACCTATCCATTTCCCTTTTTAAATTTTCTAACCTACCTGTCCGATTAAGGGACCTGACATTCCACGCTCCGATACGTAGAACGCCACTTTTGTTTCTCCTGATAACGACGTCCTCCTGAGTAGTCCCCGCCCGGAGATCCGAATGGGGGACTATTTTACCTCCGGAATATTTTACCCAAGAGGACACCGTATTCATTTAATCATACAGTAAAGCTGCATGCCCTCGGGAAAAATTGCGGCTGTAGTTTCCCCTTGCTTTCAGCCGTTCGCAGTACCAGCACAGCAAAGCCGTTTGGTTAATGTTACAAGGCCAAATTGGTCAATCATCCAGACTGATGCCCCTGCAACTACTGAAAAGCCTGCTGCCCCTCTTCAAGAACCACACGTTTGTCTGGCCTCTCAACAGATACCCCTCCGTTGTGGTTGCACCTACGGTACGGCTATGTGTATCGCTGAGGCACGCAAGCCTCCCCACCCCGGCAAGGTCCATGGTCCATGGGGGAACAAACTGCGTTTAACCGATAAAAGAGGGCTTCTTTGAAAAAAGATCGCGAGTTCAAATAAGAAGCTGACTACTAGAGAGAGAGAGAGAGAGAGAGAGAGAGAGAGAGAGAGCTATAAATGTGAAAATAATTGGTACATAGAATGATTATTTTCATACTTTCACCTCTGAAAGTGTTTGCTAGAGGGAGCCTGGCCGCTAAAGTTGCGTATTCGAAGTGATAATATAGAACAAATATTAAGGTCGAAGTTGTTACAGCTTGACCTAATGAAATGAACACCATGTACACGGTTAACACAGTTAAATTTATGCACTCTGTTTATTCGTGTAGTGCGGCTTTCTTTGGGAGCATGATTTTGACCGTGACACTTCCAGGAAGTTTATCACCTCTCGTCATTCGGTTCTAGGCGCTGAGTCCGGAACCGCGCGACTGCTACGGTCGCAGGTTCGAATCCTGTCTCGGGCATGGATGTGTGTGATGTCCTTAGGTTAGTTAGGTTTAAGTAGTTCTAAGTTCTAGGGGACTGATGACCACAGATGTTAAGTCCCATAGTGCTCAGAGCCACCTCTCGTCATTCCTGAGAATTGTGATATGTAATCAGCTGGGAAAAATGTACCTCCCTAGCTAAAAGACCATACCTGTACCAACTTCAAATATGGCTACAAAACCTTTATAGTATCTCAAATATTTCTACTACATGATCTAATTGAAAAACATGAAAACGTACGAAACTCCAATAATTTGTAAAACGCTAATTGTAGCCAGACTTTAATTCTAGTGCGGAATTTTCTTTTGAATCAATAGCGAACTGCAAAATTTCACATTTAAGAGTTAATCTGAGATCTAAAAAAGAGTCATTGAATTACCGATTCCGCGCGCTCAGTAGTACTAAGTATTGCGCAATAATATGTACCGTCTAAGAGGTTTATTCACGGTTTGCGCAGTATATTGAAAAAGCTTTAAAAATTGACGCTAGCTGAGTATATTAACGCGTTAGGGACAATACTGTGCAGTATTCGGCAGTTCCTCCTGAGTCGTCGTTATCTGTGGACATGCAAGTAACTGACTCAGCGACGCCACAACCACATGAATATCAATACATCAGAAAAGACGTATGAACGGAAATATCTGCTGAAACGCATTCATGGAAGTAGTTGATAATATATTTAAAACTTATGCAGTAATTATCTGCAGAAACATCTGACAAAAGTCTAGGGAAGTAACGTTGCAACTTCTTATCTCTTTGTTTCAGAAGACTGAATTATTTCTTGGAGAAATACACAACAGCACTACCCACCGATCCTCTTCAATAATGTACATTACGCTTTTCAGATTTGTAGATCCTTCCAGAATTGCGGAAAGTGAAATCTGACCAATATGTGATCAGTATCTTTTGTGTGTAACGGAAGTGACCAATTCGCCGAAAGATTTCTCGTTCATTCTTAAAAAATTCCGATAGTCATCTGGCTCTGCTGCGAGTTCCCTTAACATGTGAGTATTGTAACCTCCCCACAACAAATTCTTAAATAACTACATTTATTAGTAATGGAGCCACAGCTAAGTGTAAACTCCCCACAAGAATATTAATGGCAAAGACAATTAAATGAAAGCTCGCTATCTGACTCAAGTACAAGTTCCCATTAAATAATGAACGCTAATCCCATGATAATGAAACTGTAATGATAACCTAAACTCAATTCAACCGAAAAGTCGGTGTTTGCCCTGTGCGAAACGAGAATAAATTTCTTACCTTAGTGAAACTGCATGTCAAAATTCTGCTCTTATTGTTCTCTGGCGCCTGCACGAAAAGCATTGGAAGTACCTTTTGAAAATCTTTGTTAAAAGGAAATGGAAGGAAATTTGAATGATTGTCTCTAAAATTGCTTTTAAATCAAAATTATTATTGGGGGCGATTTTTGAAAGTTAAATTACAATGAGTGTTCGTTACATTATCTGATGAGCGCAAAGCTGCATGATTATTTATTTAAATAAATTATACCTCGTCCTGAATCTCGACCATTGCGATGCCGACGCCCGCCGACTGCTCTCCGCTACTGCTAGCAACCGACTCCAAGCACTACTGAGGACTGACTACTGCAGACTGACTAACTGCGAGTCGAGCGCAACTGCTCTGGTCAGAGATTCTACAATGTCTCAGCATCGCTGCCGCACAACATACGTGTTTCATAACCCTCCACTGGGGGGGCAAAAATTTGGCAGCGATGGTGAGTCATTTGGACTTGCCATCGTAACAAATTTTTCCTTTAATTAACAAAATATTTAGATGTATCACATGAATTAAATGTTGTGCGCATGCACCGATTACAAAACATTACAGACAAGACAAAATATAAGTACAAAACAAATCAGGAAAGATGTATATACAAATTATTTGACAGATAACAAAGTGTACACACACTAAAAAATTCTTTAGCAGTTTCATAACAGGCAAAAAAAAAAAAATCATGTTGACAAGTGTCATGAGTGCACATGCACTGCAGTGGAGAACATATCAGTAAAAGACGAAATGTATATACAAGAGTAACAAATGACATAAATCATAAAAGGTATACAGAATGAACACAAATCATATCGAAAATTGAGAAGAGTGCACAGGCACTGTAGTTCAGTTGAAAACATATTCACATAAGTGCACATGCACTGAAAAGCTTTTGAACATTTTTATAACAAATAAACGCAAGAGTAGAAAAAATCATCAAATCACAAAAAGTATATACAATATAGATGACAAGAGTGCACACATACTGCACTTCAAAACAAATCGAAAATGTCTTTAGTATTTTGACAACAAATGGCAAAAATCATGTCGACAAGTGACACAAGTGTACTCGCACTAGAGTTCAACAAATCGAGAAAAAATGTATATGCCATGAACATAAATGGTGTTAGTAAAAAAATGATTTTCACTATTAGGATAGGAAAGGAAGGATTGCATCATGGTTGTAGCACTTTAGTTTGCACATAGCTGCACTGAAAGTCCATATCTTTCCACAGAATCACAACTAAGTGATACAATCTGCAGTTCCGTTCCCAGAAGTATTTATCAGCGTATCAAGACAGTGAAACGTCGTAGTAGTATTCCATACTATCATTTGGCAGTATACCAGGTACACCAAACAGTGGGACCAGAATAACGTCTTCATCGCTTACGGTGGTGGACAGCATGTCGTGTCAGCACCACGCTCTTAAGAGGCAGCACACAGTGCTCCATAACAAAGTCTTGATTAGTGATTACATAAGTAGTTTCTTCGCCTACAGTGGTGGACAGCATGTCGTGTCAACACCACGCTTTTAAGAGGCACACCAACGTAGAATTAGTGCAAAACCAAATATAGTGCTCCATGATTAGGAGGATGTATAGGACAAATGGATATTACAATAATTCAGGGTAGTTAGCTCAGAAGTTAAAGGACATTAACTAACAGACAAGCCTTAATAGGTGATCACATAAGTAGTTTGCGGCATATATAGCTCAGTTATTGAACATTTCTGTACCATGAATGTAGTATTACAGAAAAATGTTCATTAATTAATTTAAAGACAAGAGTGGTAATCAATCGCCATCAAGTATTGAGTATTACAAAACATTTTTCCTCATTCAAATGACATATTTACAAGTAACTATTAACACTCAGTGGCCTAGCAACTTTCGATTAGTACAAAATATTTATCATCATTCAGTATTAATATGGGAAGTCATCATTGAAAACACTAACAAAACGTTAAGTTACATTAATTATTGGCACTCAGTGGCCAGCAAGTATTGAATAGTATAAAACATTATTCATCATTCAGTATTCTTCATATCATTAAGAAATCATTATTAAAAATCAGTTAATTACAATCATAGCCTTAATAATCATGGGCATAATAAGTAATTACATTAATTATGGGCACTCAGTGGCCAGCAAGTATTGAATAGTATAAAACATTATTCATCATTCAGTATTATTCATATCATTAAGAAATCATTATTAAAAATCAGTTAATTACAATCATAGCCTTAATAATCATGGGCATAATAAGTAATTACATTAATTATGGGCACTCAGTGGCCAGCAAGTATTGAATAGTATAAAACATTATTCATCATTCAGTATTATTCATATCATTAAGAAATCATTATTAAAAATCAGTTAATTACAATCATAGCCTTAATAATCATGGGCATAATAAGTAATTACATTAATTATGGGCACTCAGTGGCCAGCAAGTATTGAATAGTATAAAACATTATTAGCATTAATAAGCATGGGCATAATAAGTACTCTCATTACGATAGATAGTGGCAATTATGTTTTGGTAACATTAAGAAGTCATTATTCAAGTGACATACTATTCAGAGCTGATCAGTGTTATTCAGAATTATCATAAACTAGTGACATTATCTGGGACTGTTAATACATTTTGTTTTTTTTTTTTTTGCTAGCAATGCATTGCTTTGGGTAATTATAAGGGAAAGCAAGAAGAAATAAGAGAAAAAATTGCTTCTAGGTTGTTCCTATAAATGAAAAGATTGTGTAACGTCATTCGCCATTAGTCAGCTGTAGCAAGGTTATCACATTTATAAATGATAGACACAAGTGGGTAAGAAAAATGCAAGTACTAGAACAGGTATAATAAGTAACAAGTTTAGTAACTATCATAAAAAGCTTCTCCTGAAAGAAAATACAAAATGGATTATTGAGCTGAAAGAAGAAACGCAGACTATGCTGAAAAGTAGTGAACTTCGAATTAACAGGTAGTGAAATGTGTATAAAATGTGTTCCATAGCTGTCCTTTCCAAAACCTTCAGTCATCCTACTACGCAATATAACACCTGCTGTCAAAGTAAACTGCAACAAATACTTAAATAACTACATAGCATAAATACATAACTTCAACATTATCCTCATCTGTAAAGAAAAACTTCATTATTCATATCATCATAACTCCATCATTATCATCACCTGTAAACAAAAACTTCATTATTCATAGTATCATATTCTTCATCATTATTCTTCGTCAGCATTAATTATCATCTGCAAAAAATCACTTCATTATTCATCACACAACTATTCCTTATCCCTAGCATATTTCTTCACTTAAAACTAAGATGTGTAGTTCTGTCTGACAGCTTGCATCAATCGCTTTGTATTCTGAAAGAAAAAATTAGTTAAGACTGCTATTCTGCGATGTGTATAATATATTCTGGTTAATGCTTGTTAATTCTGATCCATTTACTCGTCCTCATTAGCTTATTGCATCTTCTTTCGTTTATTCCATAGGTGAAATTCCCACTTCTGTTTAATTCATTTCCTGTACGCATCATTTATTTCTGAAATTGATGAACAAAGATTAATGTCTTGCATTTAAATCATATACCCATTAAATAATAACTGGTTAATGGTGACAAAATTAAGCATACAGCATAACATGACAGAAAAAGTAATATGTCAAAAGCATAGACAGTGTTTAAAGGCAAAAAGTGTACAGAGAATATCATAATGCAGCAGTAAAAAAGGAAAATGTAAAACAGTCACGATGTTGAGATATCACAAGGCAAAAAGTCAAAGTCAAATGGTGTGTGTTATACCTTAACTAGTTCACAGTGCATACAAACAAAACATGAAAACAATCGTACATACATAAGAAAGACAAAATGTGACATTCGTTGTGCTCAGCTTGTTAATTGAAGACTTCAATGGAGAGAGAATTTGATAAAATTAATGCGTCATTACAGAGGATTACATAATTATTCATAAAATGCGTAAGTTCATCTGAAAAAATGCACGGTCTAGTGTGTAACGACAAGAAGAGCGACCTGCTAACCTTACCTTGCCGTGCACTTGCCAAGAAAAAATACGATAATCATCAGTAATTAGTCATGTGAATATAATTGCATAAGTGGTCATAAAATGTGTAAACGGCCTCATAGCATGTTACATCGTAAAGTGGTTTCATTCGATAAAGGGTTTAATGTTTGACACATGATGGTTGCCTTTCGATTTTCTGGTTCTCAGAGTTTCGACGTGTACAACATTGGGGTGAGGAATGCTGCGAATCCGATATGGACCTGCGTATAGAAGTTCAAATTTACTGCACTTACCTTTTAATTTGCTGGATAAATAGTGTGTACGTACTAATATCTTCTGTCCAACGTGAAAATCTCGGTGTCTACAAACCTGTTTTTGCTGTCTTCTCCGGCGCTCTGCGGCACGTTTGATGTTGTTCAGCGCAATGTCAATTATTTCGTGGTGTCGTAATCGACGAGATGTAGGAAATGTTACTAATTCTTTGATTTTGTTTGGTGGTTCAACGTTTTTCAGTATAACAGACGGAGGTAGCATAGTGGATTCATTTAGAATGGAATTAATTACATCTTGAAATGAGTGTACGTGTGTGTCCCAATTAACATGTCTTTTGTGGCAGTATATTCTACACAGTTTACCAATTTCTTTCATTAGTCGTTCACAAGGGTTCGAAGAGGCGTGGTACTTGGATATATAAATCGGAGAAATGTTTCTAGCTCGTAACATGCGTGTCCATATGACAGAACGAAATTGTGATCCATTGTCAGAAATTACTTTCATCACATGCCCTACATGAAATAAGAAATGCTTTACAAATGCCTTCGAAACAGTTTTAGCAGTAGCTTTGCGTAACGGAGTGAAGGTAACAAATTTTGAAGTGAGTTCAACAGCGACAAAGATGTAGCAAAAACCTCTATTAGTTCTCGGAATTGGACCAAAAATGTCTACTGCGGCCATATGTCTTAATTTAACAGGTACAATGGGATATAATGGAGGAATGTGTGAAGTGGTGTCAGACTTAGCTTTCTGGCAAATTTTACATGACGCTAAAACTCGTCGTATACGTTTTTCCATGTTGGCAAAATAACAGTTCTGTCTCAGTATCAGAAAACATTTTCTTGCTCCGTAATGTGCGTAGCTTAAATGCGTGTACCAAATTAATTTGTTAACCAGTTCGTCAGGAATGCATAATAACCAATTGTTACTGTCTGGATGAGAGCGGCGAAACAGAATGTCATTGCGTACAGTGTAGTGGTTCCTAATCGTAACATTATTCTTATCTTGCCAAAGGTGTTTAATTTCTTTCCACACATTGTCTTTGCTTTGCTCTCGTGCTATGTCCTGTAATGACGATGAAATAAAATTTTCAAATGCAACTTGCTGAATGTACATGACGCTGAAATTTGCTTTGCAGAAGTTGGTTGCTACTTCTTGCTGATTGTTGCTAAGAGAACGCGATAATGCGTCTGCTATTACATTTTGTGTGCCGGGAATGTGAACAATTGTAAAATCAAATTCCTGTAAATAAAGTTTCCATCTACTTAATCTATCATGAGTAAATTTAGCCGAAAGTAAAAATTGAATAGCTCTGTGATCTGTGTATACAGTGGTATGTCTGCCGTAAAGAAAGTGCCGAAATCTCGTAAAAGCCCAAACAACACATAATGTTTCCAATTCTGTGACGGAATAATTTCGTTCAGCAGGTGAGAGAATGCGGCTTGCAAATGCGATGTTCTTAATTGCTTTAGAACCATCTTCTTCAATTTCCTGAAAAATGTGTACGCCTAAAGCTGTGTTGGAACTGTCGGTGGCAATGGAAAAATTTTTGGTAAGATCTGGGTGCGATAAAAGTGGAGCATTCAACAAAGCATGTTTCAGGTTCACGAATTCAGAGTGTGCTTGCTTATCCCATGACCAAATAGTGTTTTTACCTGTTAATTGGCATAATCTAGGTGTATCTAAAGCAGAGTGATGAATAAATTTACGAAAAAAGTTAATTAAGCCCAAAAAACTACGTAATTGTTTCTTCGTTGTAGGAACAGTAATGTCACGTAGAGCTTGGAGTTTTTCTGGATCAGGCGCAATGCCTTCTGCTGAAATTACGTGTCCAAGAAATTTTATAGAAGTTTTACCAAAATGCGATTTACTGAGGTTAACTGTAAGTCCTTGTGCATGGAAAGTTTGCAATAGTCGTTCTAAAATCAGATTATGTTCAGACCAGTTAGCTTCTGCAATAAGAATGTCGTCTACGTACGTCGTAATTCTGTCTTTAAGTTCTGTCGGAAGTATTGTGTTCAAACCGCGAATAAAAGCAGCAGAAGAAATAGTTAAGCCGAACGGTAATTTACAAAATTGATAACAGTCGCCAAAACAGAGAAAAGCTGTATATTTTCTGCAATTTGGATGAAGTTGAATTTGCCAAAATCCCGATTTTAAATCTAGTGTAGAATAAATAGCTGTACCGTGAAATTTCTGTAGAAGTTCCTCTAATGTCTGTGGTCGATCTGTTTCATTAATAATAATGTCATTAATGTGGCGTGAATCAAGTACAAGGCGAAGTGACCCATCTTTTTTCTTAACAATATGCAGCGGGTTTATGTACGGACTAACTGCTGGTTCTATAATTCCTTGGTTGAGCATATCCTGCAATTCTTTTTTAACTTGTTCTCTGTGGATATATGGAATGGGATAATGCTTTGCTTTAAATGTATCGTGCTGTTTGACTTGAAATTCGTACATAAAGCCGGACATAGTACCAGGAATATTGTCGAAAACTGAAGCTTGCTGTAAAAGAATTTTATGTAATTGCGTTCGTTCGTCGTCTGTATTTGCACTGCTTTGTTTAACTTTATCAGAAATCATTTGTATTACGTCGTAGTCAGTTTCGTCTCGAGTGTTATAGTTATGTACGTACGTGTCGGTGAACAATGCGGAATTACAGTTTATGTTACGTGTTGCGGAAATGACCTCTGTGCAGTTAATTGTTTGTTCTTCTGCAGATAGTGAATGTTGAAATTCTAAAGCTAATTGCACATTTTCATCTTTTAACATTAAATAAGAATTTTGGAAATCAACCACTGCATCGTGTTGTACGAGAAAATTAGTACCTAAAATAACGTCTGTTGTCAATAAGGGAACAATCCAAAAATTTGAATGAAAAGTATGACCTCCAATACAAAATGATAAATGCGTCTGTAATTTAACATCCACTCCTTTACTCGATACTGCTCCTTTCACTTTCGTTTTGCCTAAAGGAAATGTAGGATAAATATTCTCTTTGTTGCACTCGTTGAAAGTTTCCTCATTAATGACTGACATAGGTGATCCGGAATCAATTACTGCTGAAAATTTCGATGAACCAATTTTAATTTCGATAACAGGATGTGAAATGATTTTCTGAATAACTGGTCTTTCCTGTAAAAGTGTGTCTCTGATATCGTCAAAAGTAATTACATTCTCGTGAACAACATTTTGCGTGTCAAAAGTAGTGCTTGTGTTATTGGAAGATGCGTCCTGAACAGTATCTAGTCAAATTCTATCTGACGTGTTACTATTATCAGGAGGATGTTGTGGCATTTCTACTATCTGAACAGTTCTATTACTTCTTCCAGACGTATTACGCTCTGGATGATACCTACTGTCGGGTTCATTCACGAGAATATGTTCTGGCGGATGATTTTGTTGTTGATATGACCGACTGTTGTTAGATGTACGCTGAAAATTGTCCTCATTATTTCTACGTCTGTCGTAATATTCATTCCTATACGGTGCATTGCGATTGGAATTGAAATACTGTGTTTTCTGTACGTAGTTGTTTCTCTGCTGCCGTGCGTTACTGTTTGTTGTACCAGGGACTATACGTTCACGCGGCGAAACATTAAAGCCTGGTTGACCTTGTGCATTCCATTGTTGGTTAGGCATGTTAACCGGTTGACTTTCATGCTGTTGTGGTGGAAAACGTCTATTGTTACCAAAATGTGATTCCTGTTCCTCAAAATTTTGACGATATTGATAATTATAATTTTGTCTGTTATTAAAGCTTTGGTGGTTTTCATTCCTAAAACGTCTGTTACTTTTCCTATTAAAATTACGTGTCTGATCATAATTGCTATACGTCTGTTGGCCTTGGTTGTTATATGAAAAATTTTTGTTTACGAAAGAATAATCTGATTGCTGCACTTCTAAAAGCTGCAGCAGATCCCTGAATGCCGAAATATTTTCTTTTTGTTGACCCGTTAGAAGTGACACTCTTAATGACCTTGGTAGTTTAGAAATGCATAATTGTATCAGTGCAGATTCACTGTATGGTTCACTTAGGTACTGATTTTGCTGCACCATGTGCTCAAAAAATTGCGTCACACTGGGAAAATTTGTGTTTTCATAATTTGGCAAACTAATTAGCTGATCTTTAATTCCGCGCTGTGTCGTCTTCGACCAGTACGCTGACAGAAAAGCATTCTGAAATTCCTCTACTGAATAACATTGTCTCGCGATCGGTCTCGTACGAGTTGCCGGTTCGCCTTCCAAAAAGCTACAAATAAATTCCAGTTTGTGCGTTACAGGCCAAGTCGGTGGAAAAGCAAAGCTAAATTGTTGGATCCAATCTAGCGGGTGAATCTGTGTTCTGTCGTTTTTAAACACTTTAAATTTTCTTACTGACAGAAAATGTTTGTAATCGAAATTATCATCTCTGTATGATGGAACAGGTTCAGTATTATAAGAGAATCTATTGAACTGTGTTTGTTCGGAATCTAAATCCCGTACTCTCTGTAGATTACTCAAATTACACGCGCTGCGTGAGTCTGGCAAATGTTCGAAAAGTGGTGTCTGCTGTGATGTGTTATTAACTGAAATACTTTTCATTTCTGTTACTTCCTGTTGTAAACTAGACAATTTTCTACGTAAAGTGTTATTAGATGAATCAATCTCATTAATTGTCTGCTGTAAATTTTGAAATTCAGGTGTTTGGTTAAATGAAACCGGTGAAGTATCATCTGATTTATTGTCATTAGTACTTTCGATGACGTCAATACGACTGGCCAATTCATCACATTTTTCAGTCAGTATTTTAACCTGATCATCGGTTTTAGTGTCAGTGGCCTTAATCTGTTTTTGCAATTTACGTGTAGTTTCGTTCAGTTTTGTAACATCGGAATCCTGTGTTAGTTCTAATTGTTCGAGTCTGTCGGTCACTGTTTGAAAATCTGTTATGTATGTGTCTGTTTTCGATTTCAGATCAGAAATTTCGTCACGTAATTCTGTGTTTGACTGTTCGATGGTATTAATTTTGTCCGAAACTGTGGCAATATTATTGTCTACATACGTTTTTGCCTTCGCAAACATTTTACGTTTGTCTTCTTGTCTCTGTGCAGTGATTGTTTCCATTACCTGGCGTTTTACTTTATTTTGATCATCAATAAATTTACGAAAACGCGTATTACTGTTTTCTATGTGAAGACTAAGACGTTCGTTAATTTGAGAGTTCTGTTGTTCGAATTTTGCGTCAATCTTTTCATCCACTGTGCGCGAAAGTTCTGCTGTCATTGCTTTAAACTCGTCGCGTAATTGTGTAGCCTTTTCAGAGCATTGTTTAGCGACTGTACTGATTTCCGCTCTAAGTGTTTCTGTTGCAGCTGTTTGCAATTCCCTTAATTCCTGAGCAACAGACTTAATTTCTTCGCTACTTTTTTTTGAACAAGCCTCGATTTCCTCGCGTAACTGTACCTTAGTGTCATGGCACTGCGCGGCAACGGCTCTAATTTGTTCACTTAACTGTCTGGAATTGTTATCTAATTTTTCATTTAACTGTCTGGAATTGTTATCTAATTTTTCATTTAACTGTCTGGAATTGTTATCTAATTTTTCATTTAAGTGTTGTTTAAGGTTTTCGTTATCTTGTTTGTTCTGTTCTCTAAGTTGCTTGAGATTTTCACTACTGTTGTCTAATTTTTCATTTAAGTGTTGTTTGAGATTTTCACTCTGTTGTTTGGACTCTTCTTTATTTTGTTTGGAATCGTTATCTAGTTTTTCTATACGTTCATTAATTCGTAGCAACAATGCCATGATTGGATCCTCAGTAACATTACCTACTCTATTATCTGTACTGTTTAATGGTGGATCTGGAATTGTCGCGCTTTGTGTGACCATTTGGCCATTCTGCAATTTACAAAAAGAATTATCAGTCGGACGTACACTGTCACTCACTATTTCGGAATTAAATAAATCCGTCGAACTTTGTGTATCCTCTTCATTTTCATTAGAGAAATTTGTCTGTACGTTATTTGAATTTTCCAAACCGGGTATGTTAAGCTGGGCAGCGCTCATTCCAACAGAACGCCCCGCGTCATCAATTGTCGTCAAATTAACAGAGGAGACAATTGAGTTCTCTTGTTCATCATTAAGGTAAAAGTCGTCATTCGCGATTGGAACGCACTGACTGTTAGTGAACACAGCATTGTCATCATTACACTGCGTGTCACTAGTACTATTGGTCACGTTGTTTAAGTCCGTAATTTCGTTCATAATGCCTCGCGATACACTATTCACTGTCTTTCGCGGCATTTTCACAATAGACACAAATATTCACAAAAGAAATAAGCACAATGCAAAAGCAACACACAAATACAACAGAGCAACGAATTGCCGTTGACCTGTAGAAAGAAAGTCACAAGATTAGTAAAAGCGTTGCGCCAAATCCTAATTATATCTAAGAAATAAGAGCAGATATCTGACTGTTTTTCAAAAGATTCTCTACGAAATACGATCCTGGACTGGGTGTCGCCAAGTGTAACCTCCCCACGGAAAATTTAAAGGACAATACTTAATAGAAATGGAGCCAAATGTAACCTTCCCACAGAAATTTTAAAAAGACTATATTTATTAGTAATGGAGCCACAGCTAAGTGTAAACTCCCCACAAGAATATTAATGGCAAAGACAATTAAATGAAAGCTCGCTATCTGACTCAAGTACAAGTTCCCATTAAATAATGAACGCTAATCCCATGATAATGAAACTGTAATGATAACCTAAACTCAATTCAACCGAAAAGTCGGTGTTTGCCCTGTGCGAAACGAGAATAAATTTCTTACCTTAGTGAAACTGCATGTCAAAATTCTGCTCTTATTGTTCTCTGGCGCCTGCACGAAAAGCATTGGAAGTACCTTTTGAAAATCTTTGTTAAAAGGAAATGGAAGGAAATTTGAATGATTGTCTCTAAAATTGCTTTTAAATCAAAATTATTATTGGGGGCGATTTTTGAAAGTTAAATTACAATGAGTGTTCGTTACATTATCTGATGAGCGCAAAGCTGCATGATTATTTATTTAAATAAATTATACCTCGTCCTGAATCTCGACCATTGCGATGCCGACGCCCGCCGACTGCTCTCCGCTACTGCTAGCAACCGACTCCAAGCACTACTGAGGACTGACTACTGCAGACTGACTAACTGCGAGTCGAGCGCAACTGCTCTGGTCAGAGATTCTACAATGTCTCAGCATCGCTGCCGCACAACATACGTGTTTCAGTATGGCCGTGAGTCGAACGCCTTCCAAGCCATTTTTTTCGCCTATCACTTTCCCTTTTCCAACACGTAGCGACTGCAATCTCAGTACACACGAGTTTCACGTAGGACAGAGTTCTAAGCAACGTGGTCCGGGCATAAATATTGCGCAATAATATTGTGTATTTCTTGACCTCGCACTTTCGCACATTATATTGCCAATATATTATTGCGCAATAGATATTGAGCGTGTTAGGGTCCCTTAAGGTCGCTTCTTATTCAAAAAGGCAGAAAATTCTATTTTATGGCATTTTTTGAAATGTATCAGTGTCTTCAGCGCTGGGACGAAAAATGTTTTTAATCTGTGCGTTACAAATGTTTCTACAGCCGAATATTTGGAATTAGAGGATGGGTTTATGTACGGTCCTGGAATTGTAGACTAAACGTAAGTAACGAAAACACGTTTTTTGATCAAATTTTGGTTTAAACATAACTTTTTGGTCCGCCATATTGGATTAACCATCCTGTATTTTGAAAATCTAACTTCAGATTTGTATCCTGCGACATCAAAAATATATAATAACATATAGTTTTTATGCAAATTGAATAATAATTTATACAACATTTTTCCCAGAACCTTAAGCATGTTGTTCTCAAGCAACGATTTTCCAAAACTGCGTGCTGGATAAAATAAAAACGGTTCAACCCGTTAACTTCTACCTTTGACCCCCGAAAAGCAGAAACACTGTTCTTGGGAGCTTACCTATAATATATGAAGACTGTTAATATTAACTATTTTTTGTAATGTCATAAAGAGTGAGGGAAACCTCCAAAAATCGAACTCCCAAGTCCGAGTTAGTACCATATCGTTAAATTTAAGATTATTTCATTGCGGTTATGTACTAGCGCCCATAATTTTAATTTAGTCTCGACTGATGTTATCCATGTTTGATTTCAGGTAACTCCTGACGCGTTACACTGCACTTCAAACTGGCAGACCCTTGATCAAACCACTATTACAAGGGCCATTTTTTTTATTGAAAATCTGAAATAAAGTTCAAAGTATGATCAGTCATAACCCCCAAACGGATCTTTTGTATGTCATTTCAGTGACAAAAAAGTTTCCAAACTTTGCCTATTTCTAGTTCATTTGAATGAGAACCTGACCTTAACCTAATCAGCCAAAAGTCGTCATACTTTGTAACTTTGCCCTTTACAGCATCCTCCATAACATGGTTTGGTAAAATATTAGTTCTACTGCATTTCAATTGATTCATAAGGCTACACAACTTTGCACGTAACATGTGGTTACTTACGTGGAGTGCACGCGAATCAGCATGTAGAACGGGGAACACCCTAAGAGGTATTGGTGTGAGCGCGAATACAGCGCGGGGTAAATCCCTGAAAGGTAGCCGGGTGCACGGGTATCAGTAGCTATACAGCGTGGGGAAGTACCTGAGAGACAGTGCTACGATAGCGTAGAAGTACGCAGCGCGGGGAGACCCGTGTGCTAGCTGCGAGGATCCCACCCGTGCGACGCCATAAGTTACTCCGCAGTGCAGTACTGCCCCAAAAAGTACCCGAAAATAGAGGAGTAAGAGTACTCCTGAAAGGCTTGATCAACGGCGTTCGCTATGCTATACGCACATAGATTGCTCTGCTGGTTATGGAAATGTAATGTGTTCCACGGTGAACGCATGACAGTGACGAAAGCTGACACATCAGTGAACCGGTTCTGGTTCTTCGGATATATCTCGATTCTTGGCATCGCCAGATCTGTGGGTGTCATGCTAAAAGAAGAATTTTTTACGTTCCATGTTTTCCAACCAGCTTCACATTCAACTTCAGTTCTTCCCCTCCCCACGGTATCATTTTTCTTTTTTCTCTGCATATTGCTTCAGTTATCTTTGACTTCAGTCATAGATATCCTCCTACATTTATAGTTCTTGGATATTTATTTTTTAAGATATTTTCTGATCGTTAAATTCATTTCGTAAATATCCGAATACTTCAGCAAATTCTCAAATTTTTTCTTGTATTCAGTCCATCTTATGATCATATTGCACCCATATACTTTTCGTGCAAACCAAATCGTTTTCTTGATGTATCCAGCTAAAAGCAACATTCAGTTTCTTATCAGATGAGTCGGAATAAATTAAATTTTTATGCTGATTTCCACGTAAAGCTTTTCCATAGCAAAATAAATTTTAATTTATTTTTATAGTTATAAGACTCTTATTAGAACAGCAAGCTGGTTATACAAAAATGCCTGCTTATTATCAAATTGGGCTTGTAAAGCAGTTTGTAAGGGCACTTCTACGAGATCGGTCCTGCTTTTAAGTACCTTTCTATGAAATAGCCCTTCATCAATGAAGAAAAACTGAAAACTGGAATTTTTGTTAGCCCTCACATTCACAAACTGAGGAAGGACCAAGAATTTGAAAATGCAATGAATCTAAGACCAAAATATGCATGGACTAATTTCAGTTCTGTTACTAAAAACTTTGCAGAAAACTGAAAACATTAAATTACAAGAACACTGACAGACCCATGTTGGAAAATTTCAAGAAGTTAGGTTGTATCATGAATGTAAAAGTCCACTTCCTAGACTCAAATATTGGTTACTTCCCTGAAAATCTGTGGCATTATAATGAAGAGGATGGGGAACACTTCACTAGGGTATTAAGGAGATGAACTGAAAGTGTCGTAGCCAACTATTGTTGGGTGTTGGAGAGGGACAGTAATGGTGAAAGTACTGTGAGGTAATGAAAAACGGGAAAGTTTGCAAATTAAAAGTAATAGAGTACTTAAAATGTTACTAAGACAATAGTTTATAGGACTCCTTCTATACGCCTACAAAAATATACGATAAGTATAAAATGTAGAACTTAATCGAAATTTTGTTTCAAGAGGGGCGTTCAATAAGTAATGCAACGCTTTTTTTCTGAAAGCAGGTTAGTTTTATTCAGGATTCCAGTACACCATTCTGTTCCCCACTCTTTTGGCTACAAAGCCCTATTTTTCAACAAAATCTCCATTCAGCACAACGGCCTTACGCGACCTTCTTGGGAGACCCCGTTTGCTCACATAGTGTCACTCTACTGTTCGACATCGGAGCAGTGGCGGACAGATATGGGGGGCGGGCGCATTCCCCCCCCCCCCCCCCCCCCCCCTCGTGCCGCTCCCGCCTGTCAGCCCGCACGCTATTCGTTCGTTTCTTTCGTCAATCGACTCGACTGAATCGAGTTATCGAGTAGCTGTACTTTCCTATGTTACGACTGACATGAGTAAATGTTTTGCTGAAGAAAATACTTATCACTTAAAATTCAACATACTTTTACCCTCACAACTACTGAAACATGACGGTAATGATCTGGCACATAAATTGAACCAGTGCTTATATGAACTACCGTTCTTTGAAGAAAAATCACTCTTTGTGATTAAAAAGAGACTATTGGGAGAGATCCTTCAACACAAGCAAACGAGCATAAACGCCCTTAATGATCGTGATTCTGTCATGCAAGCACTGTCTGTTTGTCCTAGATCTGACTGTCATACTTAACACACGCTGTACAAAATATTTGCTTGTCTACATGCATCTATTGCTACAGTGGAAAGAAGGTTTTCAACACTGCGACGTACAAAGACATGGCTGAGGTCGACAAACAAGGAGGCTCGACTTAATGGCTTAGCTCTGTTGAACACTCACCCTAAGATTGTCCTATTGACGATGTAATTGCTAGGAAGAGTAGGAGCATAGAATTCATCATTGCAGGAAGAGAACCACAACTGTAACTTTTTTATATCATAAGATGCCATAGTCTTGTACATGTGTATAATTAGTTTAAATAAAACTTGCTTAAACTTTGCATGTGACTTGATAATTTTTTATTATGGTAAAATTAAAGATAGCTCAAGATATCTTTAGCGCCCCCTCCCTGAGGTTTTCCGTATCCGCCACTGCGTCGGAGCCAATGTCTTGCTACATCAATAACCTCCCCATCATCCACGTACTGCAGAGTGCATCCTTCTTCGGGCAAAACGGAAATCGGAAGGTGCGAAATATGGCCTGTAGCGTGGATCAGGAAGAACAGTAAAATGAAGTTTTGTAAGCTCCTCTCAGATGGGCACACTTGTGCGAGGTCTTGCTTTGTCATCGAGAAGGAGGAGTTCGTCTGCATTTTTGTGGCGACGAACACGCTGAAATCGTGTCTTCTACACTCCTGGAAATGGAAAAAAGAACACATTGACACCGGTGTGTCAGACCCACCATACTTGCTCCGGACACTGCGAGAGGGCTGTACAAGCAATGATCACACGCACGGCACAGCGGACACACCAGGAACCGCGGTGTTGGCCGTCGAATGGCGCTAGCTGCGCAGCATTTGTGCACCGCCGCCGTCAGTGTCAGCCAGTTTGCCGTGGCATACGGAGCTCCATCGCAGTCTTTAACACTGGTAGCATGCCGCGACAGCGTGGACGTGAACCCTATGTGCAGTTGACGGACTTTGACCGAGGGCGTATAGTGGGCATGCAGGAGGCCGGGTGGACGTACCGCCGAATTGCTCAACACGTGGGGCGTGAGGTCTCCACAGTACATCGATGTTGTCGCCAGTGGTCGGCGGAAGGTGCACGTGCCCGTCGACCTGGGACCGGACCGCAGCGACGCACGGATGCACGCCAAGACCGTAGGATCCTACGCAGTGCCGCAGGGGACCGCACCGCCACTTCCCAGCAAATTAGGGACACTGTTGCTCCTGGGGTATCGGCGAGGACCATTCGCAACCGTCTCCATGAAGCTGGGCTACGGTCCCGCACACCGTTAGGCCGTCTTCCGCTCACGCCCCAACATCGTGCAGCCCGCCTCCAGTGGTGTCGCGACAGGCGTGAATGGAGGGACGAATGGAGACGTGTCGTCTTCAGCGATGAGAGTCGCTTCTGCCTTGGTGCCAATGATGGTCGTATGCGTGTTTGGCGCCGTGCAGGTGAGCGCCACAATCAGGACTGCATACGACCGAGGCACACAGGGCCAACACCCGGCATCATGGTGTGGGGAGCGATCTCCTACACTGGCCGTACACCACTGGTGATCGTCGAGGGGACACTGAATAGTGCACGGTACATCCAAACCGTCATCGAACCCATCGTTCTACCATTCCTAGACCGGCAAGGGAACTTGCTGTTCCAACAGGACAATGCACGTCCGCATGTATCCCGTGCCACCCAACGTGCTCTAGAAGGTGTAAGTCAACTACCCTGGCCAGCAAGATCTCCGGATCTGTCCCCCATTGAGCATGTTTGGGACTGGATGAAGCGTCGTCTCACGCGGTCTGCACGTCCAGCACGAACGCTGGTCCAACTGAGGTGCCAGGTGGAAATGGCATGGCAAGCCGTTCCACAGGACTACATCCAGCATCTCTACGATCGTCTCCATGGGAGAATAGCAGCCTGCATTGCTGCGAAAGGTGGATATACACTGTACTAGTGCCGACATTGTGCATGCTCTGTTGCCTGTGTCTATGTGCCTGTGGTTCTGTCAGTGTGATCATGTGATGTATCTGACCCCAGGAATGTGTCAATAAAGTTTCCCCTTCCTGGGACAATGAATTCACGGTGTTCTTATTTCAATTTCCAGGAGTGTATTTCCTATGGGCAGGCACAATATACTTTAGAGTTGATCACTGCATCACGAGAGAGGGCATCAAACAGAACACACCCTTCAGAGTCCCGGAAGACCATCGCCCTGACTTTACCAGCTGAGGGTGAAGCTTCACTTTCTCTTCACAGGAGAAGCGGCGTGGCGCCACTTCAGGGATTGCTGTTTTGGTTCCGGTTCGAAGGGATGAGCCCATGTTTCAGCGCCTGTGGGCGATGCTCGACAAGCAGTTGTCACGATTAGCTTTGTAACGCGCAAGCAATACCGCACAGATGGTCATTTGTTGCTGTTTATGGTCTTCTGCTAGGTGACAAGGAACCAAGCGTGCGCACACCTTTTGAGTATCCCAACCGGTGGACCAGTGTGTCAGCACTACTAGCAGAGACATCCGGGGCGTCTAATTGTGATCTGTCTGTCGCCACCTCGAATGAGACTATCCGCACGTTCCAACACTGCACGTGTCACAGGTGTGTGTGCACCCGACCCGCACCCGGGAGACTGGCCAAGTTTGTGCGAGCGTGTTGCGATAATGACAGACGCCTCACTCAACGACTCACTGAGCTTTTGTTCACTGCCAGGTCTCAGTAGATATTCTGCGAGCGCCTACGGATATCTGCGATGCTCTGCTTTTTTGCCTGAAGAAACTCAACGACAGCTCTCTGCTTGGAACGCACCTCCATTACAGACGCCATTTTGAAGGCTACATACAGCGGAACTAGCGGAACTTTGTGAAACTATGCGGGCTGAAGAGGAATCCTCCACGATGACCCACAACAAATGCCGCATTTTTAAACCGAAACTGACGGAGAAAAAAATGTGTTGCGTTACTTATTGAACTCTTCTCGTAATATTCTTGATTCAGTTACTTAATTTGTAAAATATTAGATATTTTTTTCGGGAAAAATCCTGATGCAAAGAACAATATGAAAATAATTTTCAGTATCAACATTAGAAATTAATTCTAAAACACCTATTTTTGAGAAACATCTGTCAAAATTTTTAAAATTGCTGGCTTTTGTAATTCACCCCTAAATATTCACATGGAGATAAGATTAGATCACTCTTAATGTGGCAGATACTTCCTATCTGTGGATAGTACAAGGGAAGTAAAAAACGTGCAGTTCCATTAGGATGGTGGTTACGTAGCCAAAACAGTCCAGTGGAAACTCAACTACACATTGTGCTCATTTCTGTAGTCACAGTATTCCGATGTAACTCTTGATTGTTAACTCAAGCTATCCTGGAAAATGGTCTTCGACCAAGACCGACCACTTACTGAAGAAACAGTGTAACAGCACTTCACAGTGTTACATGACGCAGTCAGTTTATCAGACTCTAGGGCACAACCAACGGCAAATATTTTACTTTTTTAATAAAATTTCTCAGTGTTTCTTGTGCTATGGAACATTTTGCTTCCATTGCGTGTACAAATAATCGGTGTGAAATTTCGACACTGTAGGACAGGGGGGAGGGTGGCGGCGGCGGGGGGGGGGGGGGGGAAGGTATCTCTTTCAAAATAGGATAATTTAGAAAAAAGGAAATCATTAACTTCGCAAAATGTTACTTCTATACGAATAATCCATGTAGACAGGTTCCTTACACCACTGTCCTAAGTTGGATGCGTTTTCATTTAACAGATCGCATTCGTCAGTTAGTACGATGGAACAGTAACTCCACGACAAGTAGAGGGGGGCAAGAGTGAAGCGAAGCGTGCCTTTCCTATTTACGATCCAACCCGTAGCACTCCAGCTGTCTTGCAGATTTCCAGGGAAGGTTGCAGTCGTAGCAAATACAGGGTGCGGCCCGTAAAACCGGCCCGTCGTATGCAACGATAATGTGTCACTACGAGACAACATCGGCGGGTATGTAAAAGATAAGAGTGGTGCACTCTGTAACGTACAGAATGGGAATCAGAGGGCCTCAAGGTTTACCATGTTTAATGTTGTTACCCAGCTTGGTAGAGTGTATAACGAGTGCGAACACCATCAGATGTTGAGTAATCACTGTGACGGATGCAGAGAAGCAGTGTTCTCATAAGAGTTAGCGTTATCATCACCTCACAATGTTTGAAAGGGGCCTCATTGTTTGTCTCCATTTGGCCAGTTGGTCGAATCGTGTAGTATTTAGATTTGTGGAGCATTCAGATGTTACAGCGGCCCAATGTTGGACTGCATTAGAAAGGCGCAGTAGGCATATTCGTTGTCATAGTTCCAGTCAACCACGTCTGACCATCACAAGGAAGGATCACTATATTATCCACCAACCACATCACAGCCCCTTCCCATTATTACGCGTGCCTCCAAGATCAAATACAGCACTTCAGGCAACATTTTGTGTCATCTCACTCCACTGGTTGGAGACTGTCAACAGCTGCACTTGGGAATTACCATTTCATCGGTAGGCTGCCATTAACACCACAACACAAAAAAAGCGTCGCATTTTGCTCAACGATGAACTGCGGTTCTGCGCCACCTCGGATGACCATCGTAAGGGAATATGGTAGCGACGAGGGAATCTTTTAAACGTGGACAAAGGTGCTAGTCCTGGCGTCATGGGGTGAAGAGCCATTGGTTATGTCTTCATTTTGTAAGGTTCCTCTTATTTTGAACATCACTTATTTCATTATTTTAATGTTGTGCTTGAATGATGTGGTCAAGATGAATAATTTGCTCTCTTAAGCAAAAATATTTATTGCTGCTGTGGTGAATAAGAAAGCAATTGCCGGCCGGTGTGGCCGAGCGGTTCTAGGCGCTACCGTCTGGAACCGCGCGACCGCTACGGTCGCAGGTTCGAATCCTGCCTCGGGCATGGATATGTGTGATGTCCTTAGATTAGTTAGGTTTAATTAGTTCTAAGTTCTAGGGGACTGATGACCGTAGAAGTTAAGTCCCATAGTGCTCAGAGACACTTGAACCATTTTTTGAAGAAAGCAATTCCTGCAGTTAGCATGCAGGCTGATAGCTGGTAACACCATACGGTGCTGAAAGTATACCAGTGGGATAGAGAGACTGTGCGAGTCATGACAGAAACAACAGCGACCCGTCAACATTTAGACAACAAACTGTTAACTTTCATATGTTAAATATTAATAGTTACAAGGTAATTTTAAGATAATAACTGCTTTGGGTGTCCTCAAATCATTAAAGCTTTTCTACCACAATGGCACTGTGCAGTACACCATATTAAGAAACAAATAATAGTTAATATTCTGCCAGCAATGTAAAACCTTTCCGAAGTCTTAAAAATGTACTAAAGCTTGCTGTCGCATGCAAAGGACTTCAGTTGGCACTAGGGTGCTATCCAGATCTGATCTCTGTGTTGCCAACGCTCTCAGTTTTCTGCAATATTTGAGACTGACTGTATCAAACTGAGTCACTGTGAATTACTTTATTGTGTTCGTTAATGCATGCACTGTAATGAATCCTGAAGTATCATTTAAAGTACATCAGCTACCTACAGCATCTTCGATGTGACGGATTACAGGCCTTTGGTACATAGTCGAATGGAGGGCCTGAATCAGAGGCTGAAAAGGTTTTGACACATCGTAAGTAGCAGATTTCGCCGTAGAGTGGTGAGATTTCTGGTTACGCTTGACAGGTCAGAGCTCCACTATATACAGGAGGCGGCTGCACGGGTAGCGAGGACTGCATGGAATGGTCTGGGCGGTTTTTTAGATTAGAGGGTCTCGGGAAAGTACAGAAAGGGCTTCAGTGTCAAAGGGTGCAGGAGGAACACAGGAAGATGTTAGACATAGCAACACACAGTACTGAACTTGTAAATTGTCGTAGCTATGTTGGGGAAGAATCAGAGCTCCAAGAGCTAATAGAACGCAGTGAAGCTCAAATCGTTATAGGTACCGAAAGGTGGCTAAGGCCGGAGATAAGTTCAGCCAAAATTTTTACTAATAACCTAACGATGTTCAGAAAGGATAGATTAAATGCAGTGGGTGGCGGCTTGTTTGTTGCTGTAGCTTATCTTGTAGCGAAACTGAATTAGATAGTTCCTGTGAGTTAGTATGAGCAGTGGCTATACTTGACAACCGGACTAAATTAATAGCCGGCCGAAGTGGCCGTGCGGTTAAAGGCGCTGCAGTCTGGAACCGCAAGACCGCTACGGTCGCAGGTTCGAATCCTGCCTCGGGCATGGATGTTTGTGATGTCCTTAGGTTAGTTAGGTTTAACTAGTTCTAAGTTCTAGGGGACTAATGACCTCAGCAGTTGAGTCCCATAGTGCTCAGAGCCATTTGAACCATTTGAACTAAATTAATAATTGGTGCAGTTTACCGACTTCCTCGACTCAGATGATACAGATGCCGAACAGTTAAAAGAAAACTTTAGTATCATCTCAAATAGGTACCCCATTTATACAATTACAGTTGGTGGTGATTTTAATCTACACTCGATATGTTGGCAAAAATGCATGTTCAAAACTGGTGGTTGGTGTAGAACATCGTCAGAAATTGTACTCCGAAGATTATTTTGGTAATTAGTTCAGGAGTCCACGCAAAGCATAAATGGTGGCGAAGACTTACTTGCCCTCTTAGCAACAAATAACCCCGAGCAAACATGAAGCATCATAAAGGATACAGGGACTAGTGACCACAAGGTTGTTGTATGGAGACTGACCACTGCAACATCCAAATCCACGAAAAGTAAACGCAAAATACATCTACTTTTAAAAAAGCAGATAAAAATTCGCTTGACGCCTTCCTAAGAGACAGTCTCCACTCCTTCCCAACCAATTATGTGAGTGTAGACAATGTGTGGTTTAATTTCAAGGAAATAGTATGTGCGACAATTGAGATATTTATACCACATAAATTAATGAAAGATGGTATTGATCCCTCGTGGTACACAAAACAGGAGAGAACAGTGTTGCAGAAGCAACGAAGAAAGCATGCCAATTTTAAAAGAGCACAAAATCTTCACGCTTGGCGATGTTCTACTGAAGCTCGAAATGTGGCATGGACTTCAATGCTAGATGCTTTTAATAGCTTCCACAACAAAACCTTGTCTCTAGATCTGACAGAAAGAAATTCTTGTCGTATGTAAAGTACTCCAACGGCAAGACGCAGCCAGTACCTCACTGTGCAATAGCAATGGTAATATTACCTATGATAGCGTCACTAAAGCGGAGTTATTAACCTTAGTTTTCCGAAATTCCTTCACGAAGGAAGATGAAGTAAATATTCCAGAATTCGAATCAGTAACAGCTGCCAACATGAGTAGCTTAGAATTAGATATCCTAGCTGCAGCGAAGCAACTCATATCACTTAATAAAGGCAAGTCTTCTGGTCCAGATAGTACACCAAGGAGAATCCTTTCAGAGTCTGCTGATACAACACGCCCATACTTGGCGATCATATGCAACTTCTCACTTGAGGAAAGATGCGTTCCAAAACACAAGAAAGTTGCACAGGTGATACCGGTACTCAAGAGGGTTGGGGTTGGGTTGTTTTGGGAGAGGAGACCAGACAGCGATGTCATCGGCCTCATCGGATTAGGAAAGAACGAGGAAGGAAGTCGGCCGTGCCCTTTCAAAGGAACCATCCCGGCATTTGTCTGGAGCGATTTAGGGAAATCACGGAAAACCTAAATCAGGATGGCCGGACGCGGGATTGAACCGTCGACCTACCGAATGCGAGTCCAGTATGCCAGCCATTTCGCCACCTCGCTCGCCAGTACTCAAGAAAGGAAGCAGGAGTAATCCAGTGAATTACAGATCCATAATACTGACGTCAATTTGCAGTAGGATTACGGAACATATACTGTCCTCGAAGATTATGAATTACCTGGAAGAAAACGGTCTATTAATACGGGGTCAACACTGAGTCAGAAAATATCGTTCTTGTGAAACACAAGCTGTTTAATCACACAAAGTAATTAATGCTATCGACAGAAAATCTGAAATTGATTCCATGTTTCTAGATTTCCAGAGGACTTTTGACATCGTTCTTCACAAGCAACTTCTAATCGGATTGTTTGTGTATAGTATATTGTCTCAGTTGTGAAACTGGATTTTCCGTCAGAAAGATCATACTTCATAATAACTGCTGAAAAGCAATGTAGCCAAACGGAAGTGACATTTGGCATTTCCTAAAGAAGTTTTATCGGTCCTCTACCTAATCTAGCCAAACAGAAGTGATATTTGGCGTTTCCCAAAGAAGTTTTATATGCCCTCTACCGTTCCTACTCCATATACAAGACTCAGTCTTAGCAGCCGTCATAGATTGTTGGCCAATGATGCTGTCATTTACCGTCATTTACCGTCTAGAAAAGACATCATATGATCAATGCCAATTGCAAAATGACTTACACACGATATCTGTATGGTGTGAAAAGTGGCAATAGTCTCTGAATGAAGAAGAGGGTGAGGTCTTCCGCACGAATACGAAAAGAAATCCATTAAATTTCGGTTACGAATAAATCACTAAAATTTAAAGGCTGTCAGTTCAACTAAATATCTAGGAATTCCAATTACAAACAACTTAAATTAAAACTGTCACATAGATAATGTTGCAGGGAAGGCAAACCAAAGATTACATTCTATTGGCAGAACACTTAGAAGATGCAACAGGTCTACTAAAGAGACTGCTTACACTATGCTTGCCCATTCTCTGTTAGACTACTGCTGTACGGTATGGGATCCTTACCAGATAGGACTGATGGAGGACATCGAAAAAGTCAAAAGCAGAGCAGCTCTTTTTGTATCATCGCGAGACATGGGAGAGGGGGTCATCATTAAAACGAAGGCGTTTTTTGTTGCGGCAAGATTTTTTCACGAAATTTCATTCACAAACTTTCTCCTATGAATGTGTAAATATGTTATTGTCACCACCAACCTAGACAGGGAGAAATGACCTTTGTGCTAAGATAAGAGAAATCAGAATTTGTACAGAAAGATGTAAGTGTTCATCTTTCCCACACGCTGTTCGAGAGTGGAACAGAAGAGAAATAGTCTGAAGGTGGTTTGAAGAACCCTCTGCCAGGTACCTAAGTATAAACTACAGAGCAATCATGTGAATGTAGATGTGAAGATAATCCAGCAGTCACTATCTTTCCGATGGTAAATGTAAATATTAATAACAAGTGTGTACACTGTGTTTTAGATATCATTTGTCGGGTCTTAGGGATTAGTAACAGTTTATTTGAAGATTACAACTAGAAAGATCCTGGCCTATGTCTCCCCTGTACAAATGAGAATTTGTGGTGCCGTCGCGGGGAAAAACGAGAATGTAATTTTCATGTTACTTACAATGAGCACCAACTTTATGGTCATTCCGTCTTTGGGAATGGATGTGATCCTGGGTTTAGAGCTCTTAAACTACTACCGCAAGAATGTAAGCTTGGGAGAAAAATTAATAAAAGTGTGCAAGACAACACCAAGAGGCTAGAGTTTGATAACTGTGTCAATAAAGATTGTGTGACTAATGGTGGGTCACCACGGCTCGTCCTCACTTCAGAAACAGAACTTAGTAATGCGATGATCGAATGAGAAGGAATCTGCAATAGGGTGAGAATACATGAAGTGATTGATAACAAGATAATAGTCGCTGAGTGAGAAGATGGTTCAAATGGCTCTAAGCACTATGGGACTTAACATCTGAGGTCATCAGTCCCCTAGAACTTAGAACTACTCAAACCTAACTAACCTAAGGACATCACACACATCCATGCCCGAGGCAGGATTCGAACCTGCGGTCGCGCGGTTGGAGACTGAAGCGCCTACAACCGCTCGGCCGCACTGGCCGGCTGAGTGAGAAGAGAGGATGTTCTGAAATCATATGTTGATGAGTGTTTCAAAATACCAGGTACATCAAGAACTTTCTCTACCGGTTTAGAGTGAAGGAACGTTGCAAATTCTTCGTACGCCCACATCCAATCCCTTTGATATGCAAGGAGAGATTGGTGGACAAGTCAGTTGTCGAGATGGAGACTGATCGACCAGAGATGCTCAGTGACCTTTTACAGAAGTTTCGCGTTGTGGAAGTACTGACTTCAGCTACTGTCAATCTAGCTGCACCTGGTGTGTCAAGAGTTTATGGCCTTCTTGTATATCACTAACCGTTATCAGTTTTGGAAGTTGTAGTTTCTTTAGCATTTATTAGGGGTCCCATTGAGCAGCAAAGTCAACTTGCGTGTGGATGAAGTCTTGATTTTGGAAATCATGGGAGGCCCATAGTGAAACATTGTATTGTTTATTATGCACATTTAAAAACAAGGGTACAGTCGCGAATATGGCTAAATCAGAGGTTGGGCGCAGAGAGATAAATTTCTTCGAGCATTTAATACCTTCTGAAGGAATTCGTCCCTACCACATAAAACTCAAGGTGATCCGAGATTATGCTGTCGAATCAACAAGCAGAAGGTACACGTACTCCTAGAATTAATTAATCTTTATAAGAGATTTATCAAAGAGACTTATAATCCCACATCTTGGTTCAATGATGGGGAGGGGGGGGGGGTGGACGGGGGAGGGTCCACTGCGGGGCCGAATCGCACAATCACTCTGGATTCGGTGTGGGGCGATGGTGGGGTGTGTGGACTGCTGTAGCCTGTTGTGGGGTTGTGAACCACTGAGGGCTCCGGAGGGGACGTAGCCTCTCCGTCGTTTCTTGGTCCCCAGTTCAATGCAATACAATACAATGTCTCTGAATCGTCTATACACAAAATCCCTCGATTGTTTATAGACATTGTCTAGATACAAAAACCACTCGACTTTGTATACTAGTGTGTACAAAGTCTGAGTGCAATGCGGCGCCGCGCGGAATTAGCCGAGCGGGCAGAGGGCGCTGCAGTCATGGACTGTGCGGCTGATCCCGGCGGAGGTTCGAGTCCTCCCTCGGGCATGGGTGTGTGTGTGTGTGTTTGTCCTTAGAATAATTTAGGTTAAGTAGTGTGTAAGCTTAGGGACTGATGGCCTTAGCAGTTAAGTCCCATAAGATTTCACACACATTGTAATATTTTTTTTTTTTTTTTTTTTTTTTTCAATGCGGCGAAATTCAGCGTTAATGGGCCATGGCAGCATGCGACCGGCGCAAGTGCCATTGCTAACAACACGACATCGCTTGCAGCACCTCTCCTGCGCTCTTGACCATATCGGTTGGACCCTAGGCGAGTGGCAAATCATGGCCTTGTCAGATGAGTCCCGATTTAAGTTGGTAAGAGCTGATGGTAGGGTTCGAGTGTGGCGCAGAGCCCACCAAGCCATGGGCCAAGGTTGTCAACAAGACACTGTGCAAGCTGGTGATGGCTCCATAATGCTGTAGGCTGTATTTACATGGAATGGACCGGGTCCTCTTGGTGTTCATCTACTTGGAGACCATTTGCGACCATTCGTGTCCTTCGTGTCCCCAAACAATGAATGAGTTTTTATGGATGACTGCATTCTCACGCTATTGTTTGCGACTGGTTTGAAGAACATTCTGGAACATTCGAACGAGTGATTTGGCCACCCTAATCGCTCGACACAAATCCCATCGAACAATTATGAAATGTAAGTGAGAGGTCAGTTCGTGACCAAAATCCTGCACCGGCAACGCTTTCGCAATTACGGACAGCTACAGAGGTAGCATGTCTCAACAATTCTGCAGGGAATTTCCAACGTCTTGTTGAGTCTGTGCCACGACGAGTTGCTGCACTCCGCTGGCCAAAAGAAGGTCTGACATGATATTAGGAGGTATCACATGACTTTTGTCATCTCAGTGTATTACACCGTGTTTTGTTACAGAGGAATTCCGTGCTCCAGAGCATCGAAGAAAATATCTGATGTGCGTCGAAATAATGAGCTACAACCAAAATATGATTATCTGTGTATTATTTTGTTCGTTTTTATGATTTAATATTACAGGCTTTTTCACTATTGTTGAATTTATGTCCACAGAGCAAAGATAAATCGGACAACAAACGGAATACATCATGATTACAAAATTACTTTCTAAAGAGCTGTGCAAAGATACTTTAAAAATAGCATTGACCAACTCCAATATTTTACCGGCGCAGTTTGGGATCACCCTGTATATACAAGATGAGTCACTAACTATTGCCACCAAGAATAACCCCGAAAGTATGATAGGAGCTGAAAAGTTTGTGGGACAAATGTTGCATGGGACAGCGGGGGCCATAATACGGCCACATCGCTGCTTGCTGCTGATCGGCACGGCACGTGATGACGAATCGAACCCACTATATCTAAACCAGCCCATTTAACCTGCACAGTCGCTGCCCGCTTTGATCCTGCCCAGGACCGAGGTGGTTTGTGTTCCGTACTGTGACCATCGCCGTCTGACCTGAAACCTGAACTGTGATTCGCTGCTTCAAGGTCACTCCAGCAGTGCCGTTTTTCACCGCTGTTTGTTGCACCCGGTTTCTCGGGACCTATATGCAGACAGTTTTGTTTGTTGCGGTCCATGGAGACAGTTCAGTAACGACAACTATGAGTGACGTTTTTTAAACTAACACTTATTACGGCTGTTTTTACTATCAGGATATAAAATGCAGTTCCACCTAGCCTTGGTTTCATTACTTTAATTTCCTAAAACAAGGAGACACGGTCGATCTAAGGCATGTAATTATTTACACATTGTGGAACTACACTTTCCCAGAGCTACAAAATCTTGTCAGTCGAACTTACGCATAGAAACGTCTATAAATATAGTTATATTTTTAGTATCTGCCGTTTTTCATCCCCCACTAAAAAGGAATTAAGTACAAAGTTGGAAGATTTTATTACGGTCCATCCTGAGTCGCATCTTAGATCAGTTTATTCTAGTTACAAATACGAAATGTACATTCTACTAATTGTAGTTTGTGAACAACAAATAATTGTCTTTTATAATGTAAATTGTGGCCCATCGTGAACAGTAACAAATGATTGTCAACTGTAATCCGACGTCGCCAAGCTAAAAATCAGTATATATTTGGATTATTCTAGACATGGGTCATTAAAATAACACAAGGGACCGACACTAGACCAGCACCGATCCCTAGTAATTCGTTTCTTTCTATCCGGCAGTATTTGACACTATGCTGGACCGGCGCCATATCCGTAGGCTTATGATCGCGGCATTGACGCCACTTAATAACTCGCATTTACTTGTGAATGGAAACAGGTATCAGTGACACTACCATTCCAAAACCTTTTTGTCTTTTTAGCTATATTTTGCTCGAAATCATGTGTGATCTAAAACGTTTGTTACAGTAAGCTAAGCGCTATCAGACTTTTTTCTACGAGATTTGTAAATCAAGTGCACGTGGTTGGAAAATAGCGTTATTTCACAATGACTGTTAAGAATTATTAAACGGGAAATAGTTTATTAAGATGCTAAGAAGCTACAATATCATGTGTACAAGAATCAGATTTTTTAACGGCAAACATTTTTTAGAATCGATTGAATAACTTTACGGAACTGCAAAAATCATGAAACGAAAAGTAAGCTTTTCCGTTTTCTTTGCAGGGAAAATAAAGCTTTTATGGAAGAAGTAAGGTTATAAATGGGCGTGGCATAGTCTTATATATAGCCAAGCGTTTTAACAATGTGGAAATCGTGAGAAGTAGATTTTCTCCTGTTTGCTTTCCTCGGCCGGGCGCGTGCAAGGGCGTTGCGAAAGTGCAACAGGGCACACCGCGAGGTACCAGCTATGAGACTCTATAGCCAAAACCCGCCTCACCTTGCGCATGCGCAAATCCTCTCGGTAGCTAACGTGCGCCCTCAGTTGTCTTTCGCGCATTGTAGATTTATCATAAACAGGTCATACTTGGTAGGATTTATTATAATTGTCAGTTCGCGAGCCATTGGCAACAAAGGCCTCCAAGAAATTGTACGATGAATAATAATACTGTTCCAATTTTCCATTATTCGGTGTGGTTAGAAATATCAGATGTAGAGCTGAAAGGAGAGGGTTCGCGTTCTGCTCTAGGTTTTTTTTCTTCTCAAATTCACGTTTGTAACAGATCCTGGAACCTGCGCCGGCCGGAGTGGCCGAGCGGTTCTAGGCGCTTCAGTCTGGAACCGCGCGACCGCTACGGTCGCAGGTTCGAATCCTATGTCGGTCATGGATGTGTGTGATGTCCTTAGGTTAGTTAGGTTTAAGTAGTTCTAAGTTCTAGTGGACTGATGACCTCAGCTGTTAAGTCCCATAGTTCAAAATGGTTCAAATGGCTCTGAGCACTATGGGACTTAACTTCTCAGGTCATCAGTCCCCTAGAACTTAGAACTACTTAAACCTAACTAACCTAAGGACGTCACACACATCCATGCCCGAGGCAGGCCGTAGCGGTCGCGCATTTCCAGACTGTAGCGCCTAGAACCGCTCGGCCACTCCGGCCGGCCTAGTCCCATAGTGCTCAGAGCCATTTGAACCTAGAACCTGCGATGACATTATTTTGTATTCTTATTTGTGACAAATATTTGGCCGTTTTTTCCCAATATGTAGCGATTTCTGAGGGTGTGGTTCGGCAGGAACCTGAGAGTACAGCTAATTTCCTGCGAGCGAAACGAACAGCAATGACATTTATAATTCTTCTCATGTCACTCCCGGGGTGCAATCAGATATTAGCTAATATCCTTCCCCCACCGTTGCCATCCAATCATCATTAGTAATCCGCCACCGTAGCTGAGTGACAGCGCGCCGCCTTTTCATGCCGGGGAGGGGGGGGGGGGGGTTGATTCCCGGCTGGGATGGAGATTTTCTCCGGCCAGGGACTGGTGTCTGTGTCGTCTTCATCGTCCTCATTTCATTTTCGTGGAGGCCCTCGCCGCACAATATTCCATTTCATATCATCGTGATCTCCCTAGTGACACTTCCTTCACAGTATTTACAGCAAATTTGAAGCTGTAAATGTTTAATTCAGGTTTTATTTTAAAATAGTTGATTTGTCACGTGAAACAGAGAGACATTGTACTAAAATAAAGAAAACTACAGATGTTTATCATATAGCGCTAGAGAACGCATTTCCTCGAAAAAAGGTAAATTAAAAAAAAACCTCGCAAAACGAAAATGTGTCAAACATCGCTTCAATAATTCGTTGAGCTTATACAGGGTGTTACAAAAAGGTACGGCCAAACTTTCAGGAAACATTCCTCACACACAAATAAAGAAAAGATGTTATGTGGACATGTGTCCGGAAACGCTTAATTTCCATGTTAGAGCTCATTTTAGTTTCGTCAGTGTGTACTGTACTTCTTCGATTCACCGCCAGTTGGCCCAATTGAAGGAAGGTTATGTTGATTTCGGTGCTTGTATTGACATGACTCATTGCTCTACAGTACTAACATCAAGCACATCAGTACGTAGCATCAACAGGTTAGTGTTCATCACAAACGTGGTTTTGCCGTCAGTGCAATGTTTACAAATGCGGAGTTGGCAGATGCCCATTTGATGTATGGATTAGCACGGGGCAATAGTCGTGGCGCGGTACGTTTGTATCGAGACAGATTTCCAGAACGAAGGTGTCCCGACAGGAAGACGTTCGAAGCAATTGATCGGCGTCTTAGGGAGCACGGAACATTCCAGCCTATGACTCGTGACTGGGGAAGACCTAGAACGACGAGGACACCTGCAATGGACGAGGCAATTCTTCGTGCAGTTGACGATAACCCTAATGTCAGCGTCAGAGAAGTTGCTGCTGTACAAGGTAACGTTGACCACGTCACTGTATGGAGAGTGCTACGGGAGAACCAGTTGTTTCCGTACCATTACAGAGTGTGCAGGCACTATCAGCAGCTGATTGGCCTCCACCGGTACACTTCTGCGAATGCTTCATCCAACAATGTGTCAATCCTCATTTCAGTGCAAATGTTCTCTTTACGGATGAGGCTTCATTCCAACGTGATAAAATTGTAAATTTTCACAATCAACATGTGTGGGCTGACGAGAATCCGCACGCAATTGTGCAATCACGTCATCAACACAGATTTTCTGTGAACGTTTGGGCATGTATTGTTGGTGATGTCTTGATTGGGCCCCATGTTCTTGCACCTACGCTCAATGGAGCACGTTGTCATGATTTCATACGGGATACTCTACCTGTGCTGCTAGAACATGTGCCTTTACAAGTACGACACAACATGTGGTTCACGCACGATGGAGCTCCTGCACATTTCAGTCGAAGTGTTCGTACGCTTCTCAACAACAGATTCGGTGACCGATGGAATGGTAGAGGTGGACCAATTCCATGGCCTCCACGCTCTCCTGACCTCAACCCTCTGGACTTTCATTTATGGGGGCATTTGAAAGCTCTTGTCTACGCAACGCCGGTACCAAATGTAGAGACTCTCCGTGCTCGTATAGTGAACGGCTGTGATACAATACGCCATTCTCCACGGCTGCATCAGCGCGTCGGGGATTCCATGCGTCGGAGGGTGGATGCATGTATCCTCGCTAACGGAGGACATTTTGAACATTTCCTGTAACAAAGTGTTTGAAGTCACGCTGGTACGTTCTGTTGCTGTGTGTTTCCATTCCATGATTAATGTGATTTGAAGAGGAATAATAAAATGAGCTCTAACATGTAAAGTAAGCGTTTCCAGACACATGTCCACATAACATATTTTCTTTCTTTGTGTGTGAGGAATGTTTCCTGAAAGTTTGGCCGTACCTTTTTGTAACACCCTGTATAAAATAAGCTTCTGTTGTTCATGAACAACTTTTGCATGTATCACTAATAACAGGGAACTCTTGCCCTTGATTTGATGAACAACAGGTCCCGGCGGCGGTTCGAGTCCTCCCTCGGGTATGGGTGTGTGTGTTTGTCATTAGGATAATTTAGGTTAAGTAGTGTGTAAGCTTAGGGACTGATGACCTTAGCAGTTAAGTCCCATAAGATTTCACACACTTTTTTTTTATGTACAACATTCTACTGAGTACAAAATAACAACAGTAACTGTGTAGATTTTTTTACGCTGGAGGGGAACTGAAACCTAGGCTCACATTTTTTGTAAATATTACGTGGAGACCATTCACGCCCGCAGTTGCATGGTAAACATCCAAAATGATCTACTGTCACCAATGCTTTGTTTGGTATTTAAAAAGAATTCCGCAGAAAAAGCAGCGATTAATTTTCGCATGACTTTCTAACCATTCGTAACTTTCAGAGAAGCGACATGAGTGGCGAATTTTCATTAAAAATTACGTTTCTCATGTTGCCATGTTAAAAATTTGCTTCTTTTGCCAAAACACAGCGGAGTTTACACAATGTCACCTCACTAACATGCTGTCCAGACGCAATTGCGAGAGAATTCCGAAACAGTGATTCCTTAAGTTCGTTAAGTGAGGGATTGACGACAAAACGTCAGTGGCTTATAAAAAAAGGGCATCCTCGGTACAAAAATAAACGCGTAATGTCTTCACTTCTGTTGTTCCAGAACCCACAGAATTTTTCATTTCACCATGTATCGATGACCCTTAAAAAATACATTCTTGTCATCGAAAATGTCTGTAGTTAGTGTAATAAAACGTTAGATAATGGACTTTCGTTAATAACTACATGACAAAATACTCTCCTCTTTGTGTGCTGTCATTTGCCAAAACGTCGTTCCGGTATCTCAAAATATGAGGAATGGTACGCATCTTTCATTCTGGCCTTGTCGCTTACGCACGCTATCGCAAGTGAGTCTGCTACATGAAATGAAGTTTCTCGAGATTGATGACAGATAGCGATCTCCACCAAAGTCTAAAAAAATGTTCAATATCTTAGTTCAAATTCATATGCAGCAACATATTAGGTAATATCCGCCAAACGCAAAATCATAGCGACCCCTACTTCCATTGCAAACTTTTTTGAATTTCTCGCAGTGTCTTAATTGCAAATATCACAATAATTATGACCATTAACGAAATGAAGAACACGTCATCATGTAGCTGACACATAAAGCTATGAGTAACGCAAAAACGAATTCCTTTTACCGAATAGTTTCTGTAAAACTGTTTGAGAAAGATTGCAGAGCGTGCGTCTCGACTCTTGTCATCGCAGTATGTCGCCAACCGACCGAAAGAGAGGAAACATATAATGTTGGTCTCCTCTTCCGAATAAAGGAATGAACTCGTCCAGCCCTTAGCACCAAAATCGGACACTGCGCATCGACTACTGTATCCTGAGCCACGTGCGGAGTCGACCCTGAAGTGGTAAGATTAGCGCTACGCGTATCTCGACCTGGACCCGACGGGATACCAATTCGATTAAACACGGAGTACGCGAAAGAACTTGCCCCCCTTCTAACAGCCGTGTACCGCAAGTCTCTAGAGGAACGGAAGGTTCCAATGATTGGAAAAGAGCACAGGTAGCTCCAGTTTTCAAGAAGGATCGTCGAGCAGATGCGCAAAACTATAGGCCTATATGTCTGACATCGATCTGTTGTAGAATTTAAGAACATGCTTTTTGCTCGCGTTTCATGTCATTTCTGGAAACCCGGAATCTACTCTGTAGAAATCAACATGGATACCGGAAACAGCGATCGTGTGAGACCCAACTCGCTGTATTTGTTCATGAGATCCAGAAAATATTAGATACAGGCTCCCAGGTAGATGGCATTTTCGTTGACTTCCGGAAGGCGTTCGATACAGTTCCGCACTGTCGCCTGATAAACAAAGTAAGAGCCTACGGAATATCAGACCAGCTGTGTGGCTGGATTGAAGAGTTTTTTTTAGCAAACAGAACACAGCATGTTGTTCTCAATGGAGAGACGTCTACAGACGTTAAAGTAGCCTCTGGCGTGCCACAGGGGAGTGTTATGGGACCATTGTTTTTCACAATATATATAAATGATCTAGTAGATAGTGTCGGAAGTTCCATGCGGCTTTTCGCGGCTGATGCTGTAGTATACAGAGAAGTTGCAGCATTAGAAAATTGAATCGAAATGCAGGACGATCTGCTGCGGATAGGCACTTGGCGCAGGGAGTGGCAACTGACCCTTAACATAGACAAATGTAATGTATTGCGAATACATAGAAAGAAGGATCCTTTATTGTATGATTATATGATAGCGGAACAAGCACTGGTAGCAGTTACTTCTGTAAAATATCTGGGAGTATGCGTGCGGAACGATTTGAAGTGGAATGATCATATAAAATTAATTGTTCGTAAGGCGGGTACCAGGTTGAGATTCATTGGGAGAGTCCTTAGAAAATGTAGTCCATCAACAAAAGAGGTGGCTTACAAAACACTCGTTCGACCTATACTTGAGTATTGCTCATCAGTGTGGGATCAGTACCTGGTCGGGTTGACAGAGGAGATAGAGAAGATCCAAAGAAGAGCTGTGCGTTTCGTCACAGGGTTATTTGGTAAGCCTGATAGCGTTAAGATGTTTAGCAAACTCAAGTGGTAGACTCTGCAAGAGAGCCCCTCTGCATCGCGGCGTAGCTTGCTGTCCAGGTTTCGAGAGGGTGCGTTTCCGGATGAGGTATCGAATATATTGCTTCCCCCTACTTACACCTCCCGAAGAGATCACGAATGTAAAATTAGAGAGATTAGAGCGCGCACGGAGGCTTTCAGACAGTCGTTCTTCCCGCGAACCATACGCGACTGGAACAGGAAAGGGAGGTAATGACAGTGGCACGTAAAGTGCCCTCCGCCACACACCGTTGGGTGGCTTGCGGAGTATAAATGTAGATGTAGATAGCTGTAGATCTGCACACTGCAGATTTACTGCCAATATGCAAGCGAGTGCAAGCGCGTGGTGGTAGATAATGTGTGACTTACAGGTAGCTGTCAAGAAACGATACGCGGCTACGTTATCAGGTCCGATAGCATCGGTCATTTGCGGCAACTTCCGCCAACGTTTTACGAAGAGTACCCGCCTACTCAGCCGCTTGCGGGTCACGCGGGTAGGCTCTACTCACAAGGGAAGACGTCTGTGTGGTATCTCACCTGCTCTCACTATTCATCACATTTACTTGCGACGGAAACGTATTATCACCGCATGAATCATACGATGGTCACTCCAAAAGAAATGCATGCTATTTTTGTAAAAATACAGTTTTCATTCTGCATGTGTGAAAGTTTTACAGTGTGTAGATACATCCTTCCCGCTTGTTTTCAAACTTAGTTCAACTTGTTCCCGTGAGTGGCGCCGTCACAGAATGTCTTCAAGATGACTGCTACACTTGACGTTCGTCATAAGCAACGTGCTGTCATAGAATTCCTGTGCTGTGAAAACGAGACAGTGGGAAACATCCACAAGAGGTTGAAAAAGGTATATGGAGATGCTGCTGTCGATCGCAGTACAGTTAGTCGGTGGGCAAGCAGGTTACGTGATGAAAGCGGGTACAGCAATATTGAGGATTGTCCTCGCAGCGGCAGGCCTCGTACTGCATACACTCCAGACAATGTGCAGAGAGTTAACGAACTGGTGACTGCTGACAGACGCACCACAGTGAATGAATTGTCACGCTACGTTGGGATAGGGGAAGCAAGTGTTCGCAGAATACTGAAATTTGTTGTTGTTGTTGTGGTCTTCAGTCCTGAGACTGGTTTGATGCAGCTCTCCATGCTAATCTATCCTGTGCAAGCTCCTTCATCTCCCAGTACCTACTGCAACCTACATCCTTCTGAATCTACTTAGTGTATTCATCTCTTGGTCTCCCTCTACGATTTTTACCCTCCACGCTGCTCTCCAATGCTAAATTTGTGATCCCTTGATGCCTCAGGACATGTCCTACCAACCGATCCCTTCTTCTAGTCAAGTTGTGCCACAAACTTCTCTTCTCCCCAATTCTATTCAATACCTCCTCATTAGTTACGTGATCTACCCACCTAATCTTCAACGTTCTTCTGTAGCACCACATTTCGAAAGATTCTGTTCCCTTCTTGTCCAAACTATTTATTGTCCATGTTTCACTTCCATACATGGCTACACTCCATACAAATACTTTCAGAAACGACTTCCTGACACTTAAATCTATACTCGATGTTAACAAATTTCTCTTCTTCAGAAACGCTTTCCTTGCCATTGCCAGTCTACATTTTATATCCTCTCTACTTCGACCATCATCAGTTATTTTGCTCCCCAAATAGCAAAACTCCTTTACTACTTTAAGTGTCTCATTTCCTAATCTAATTCCCTCAGCATCACCTGACCTAATTCGACTACATTCCATTATCCTTGTTTTGCTTTTGTTGATGTACTGAAAGTATTGGCGTTAAAAAAGGTTTGTGCCAGGTGGGTTCCCAGGATGTTGACAGTGGCTCATAAAGAAACAAGAAAAACAGTATGCGGCGAACTTTTGGAGCAGTACGAGAATGGTGGAGATGAATTTCTTGGAAGAATTGTGGCAGGTGATCAAACATGGCTCCATCATTTTTCACCAGAGACGAAGAGGCAATCAATGGACTGGCATCTTGCAAATTCACCGAAGAAAAAAAAATTCCAAACCACACCTTCTGCTGGAAAAGTAATGGCTACGGTGTTTTTCGATTCCGAAGGACGCTTGCTTGTGGACGTGATGTCAAGTGGAACCACCATAAATTCTGATGCATATGTGACGACACTGAAGAAACTTCAAGCTCGACTGAGTAGTGTTCGACCACATTGGCAAAAGCAGGATGTTCTGCTGTTGCACGACAATGCACGGCCACATGTCAGTCAAAAAACCATGGAAGCGATCACAAAACTCGGATGGACAACACTGAAACACCCGCCTTACCGTCCGACCTGGCTCCATGTGACTATCATCTCCTTGGCAAGCTGAAAGACTCTTTTCGTGGAACAAGGTTTGAAGATGATGACTCCCTTGCGCACGCTGCCAAACAGTGGTTCGAACAGGTTGGTCCAGAATTTTACCGTGCGGGTATACAGGCACTGGTTCCAAGATGGCGTAAGGCAGTTGAGAGGGATGGAAATTATGTGGAGAACTGAAAATATTGTTCGTGAAGGATGTATCTACACAATGTAAAACTTTCAAACATGGAGAATAAAAGATGGATTTAAAAAAAAAATATGGTGTGCATTTCTTTTGGGGGGACCCTCGTATTTTGAATGTCCAATGTACAGTATGACAACTACCAAGACTACAGAAAAAGAGTAAATATTTCAATGACCAGACAGACAGTTCATAATGTTGTGAACAATAAATAAATAAAGGGCACGAGGGAGTTTTGAGTATAGCTCACCCACTTGACAGCCCAACACCATGCACTTCTTTTGGATCGTTTGCTGTTTCTATTTTGCTTTTTTCGCAGTTCAGTACACCTTCTTCCTGTCTCCATGCTTGACCTGTGATCAGTTTGTGACGGGCTGTCTACTGGGCCCTCTTATCACTAAATATAAATCCGCTCCGCGGAGCGGGGGGGGGGGGGGGGAGAGGGAATGAGATGGGGGAAGCTTCCCTTGCCAGTACATCGGCCGTTGCCCACGTTTCGACCTTGCAGCCGCTACCTCTCAATTAGGTTAGCTCCTCAAGTGCCACCACGAGGCTGAGTGCACCCCTCTTCAGTCCTTCCACAAAGCAAAAATTCCTGGCAGTACCGGGAATCGAACCTGGGTCCCCCCACTCGCTGACAGAGGCAGACTCTTCCACATATTGCCATTAGAAATTTCGCTTGCACAGAACTAGGAAATGAAAGCTCATTGACTTCAAGTTGTGTTCTGGATGTTGTTGCCAGCTGTTGAATTTCATTGCCAACTGTTGAATGGTTCAAATGGCTCTAAGCACTATGGGACTTAACATCTGAGGTCATCAGTCCCCTAGTCTTAGAACTAATTAAACCTCACTAACCTAAGGACATCACACACATCCATGCCCGAGGCAGGATTCGAACCAGTGACTGTAGCAGCAGCGTGGTTCCGGACTGAAGCGCCTAGAACCGCTCGGCCACAGCGGCCGGCTACTGTCGAATGTTTGTTTGTGATATCTGTGATGTGTGTGTGTGTGTGTGTGTGTGTGTTTGTTTGTTTTAGGATTGTTAGGTGCATACTCTGATACTTTTTTTATTGTTTATCTTACCAGACCGTTTGAACACAAATATTTCCGAAGCAACAAAGATGACGCCGAGCAAGTGATTTAATATAAGACACATAGGGTCACAAATGTCGGGAGATACCCTAAAAGTGGATGACAAATGTTGAACGTGTGACGTCACCAGATGACGTACATCGCAGAAAGTGCATCGGTTGAGTCTTTAGCGCCGGCCGAAGTGGCCGTGCGGTTAAAGGCGCTGCAGTCTGGAACCGCAAGACCGCTACGGTCGCAGGTTCGAATCCTGCCTCGGGCATGGATGTTTGTGATGTCCTTAGGTTAGTTAGGTTTAACTAGTTCTAAGTTCTAGGGGACTAATGACCTCAGCAGTTGAGTCCCATAGTGCTCAGAGCCATTTGAACCATTTTTGAGTCTTTAGGTCTGATGCACCTGATCATCGCAACCCAAGTACGCTATTCACGGCGGTCACTATGTTCACATATGACTCATCTTCCGAAAGACGAAAACCGAATTTCGGAAACCGCTTTTCGCTGTCTTATTTATATGTTAAGGTCTGAAGCGGAATTGCTTGCCCAGTTAAATACGGTGCCTGGAAAACAGATGTGCCAGTTTCTGGTTTATGTCAACAGAATCATTTAGTTCTCTTCACTTAAATATTAGAGGCAGACACTTTCATGCTCAGTCTAATATTTCTGCTTCTCCTTCACTGCACAATATGTCGCCCCATCTTTATTAGTCGTAACCTGACAATCCAAGAACCTTCCAAAAACGGTTGGCGTTTACATGGAGGCGAGAATATTGTGGAAGTGGAAAATCAGCAGCTAGAAACGGATTTCCAGAAACGATTTCAGAGTTGTTTACACGACCAACGAGAAGCGGTATTGAGAAACCAGTTTACGAAATCCGGTCTTGGGAGCCTCATGTAAACATAGTGGGGTGTGGCTCTGGGCCCACGTGCTCGGCTTTACTGAGTGGAGCTCAAGTTTCGAGTCTTGCGTCTGCCAGGCGGTATTTTTTTTCATTGCGTTAGACGATTACGTGTTTACATTGAGCTAAAATTTATTGTTTCTTAAAAAATGGTTCAAATGGCTCTGAGCACTATGGGACTTAACTTCTCAGGTCATCAGTCCCCTAGAACTGAGAACTAGTTAAACCTAACTAACCTAAGGACATCTCACACATCCATGCCCGAGGCAGGATTCGAACCTGCGACCGTAGCGATCGCGCGGTTCCAGACTGTAGCGCCTAGAACCGCTCGGCCACGCCGGCCGGCTATTGTTTTTTTATTTACCAGTCTTGCTGTCTCCGCTGGTTTACTGCAAAGTACAGTAGAACAAAAACCTACCGTATTACGTCACAGGTAGATGAGAATAAGCTTCCGAATTACGTCGTTAGCAGTAAATGACCCACGTTTTCTTTACTAAATAATGTCTTTTAAAAAATAGATAAAAGGAAAGAAACACAAAATACGAATTGCTTCTACTTAGGTACTAGTTTTGTAACGTCTACGTTAACAATAGATCACATTTACAAAAGGTGGTCGAAATTGGCACCATATGACTGAATGCAAGCATTGCAGCCCCCAAACGCTGCACATGTGGCGAGGTACGTCATCTGGTGACGTCAGATGTTCAACATTTGTCATCCGTTTTTGGCTTATCTCCCGACGTTTGCGACCCCAAGTGCCTTATATTAAATTACTTGCCTCAGCATCACCTACATCGCTTCTCAGGTTTTTAAACGTTAAAAGAATCATCCTGTACTTCAGGCCGCTGATGATGGATGCCTTTCAAATAATAAAGGCGAAACAGCTACGGCACGAAAAACTCGTTTCATGCAGTGGTAACTAGACGTAATTAAAGTGACAATTATCAACATAAAAATCATAATAACTTGTTGATATCCGCGGTTAATGCAGTGATTTTGCTTTTTTTGCTGGAGGTGGGCGGGGGGGGGGGGGCAAGAACACGTCCTTCACGCCCCTCCTTCCTTCCACCTTCCCCAGTCGCCCCTCCCTCTTCCTGCATCTCCACCTGTGCACTTTTAATGGCCAGCTGTGCACTGAAGAGTCTCCCGGGAACTAATCGCGTCCTTATTGCCCCTTTTAGAAATATACGAACCCGTATCGTATCGAGGTGGGATTAGGTGTGCCCTTGATCCAGGTTGTCGGATACTCTTGACACGCGGTCTTGTATCCCTCCCTACTTACACTGAGAGCCGTTCGGACGGAGACTGTGACTGGGCACAAGTCTCGGAGACGTCGCTAAGTACGCGCGGGTCACTCCCTTATCACAGGAAGCGCAGGCGGCCGTCTCGCCAGCGCTTCTTGTTAAGTCAGCAAACGCTGATTATCAACACAGCGTATGCTTTAGGGCCCTGCAAGCGCTCGGAATTCTGTCGCTGTCTTCAGCCGTAACGTCAACATTGTATATTTACCGAGAAAGGTCACTAGGGCGATTTTAACGTTAACTGTTGGAGACTCCTCGCGTTTTCCTCTCCACTACGTACTTTTATTAGCATGTGCATGACAATCTCTTTGGTTTGTCCTGAACAATTACGTGCAACGGAATGCTGCGACGCACATTGTGTTGTGCAACATCGTATGTAAGGAAGTAACAGGCATGAGTGTCACAAACATTTATATCTGGTTCAAATGGCTCTGAGCACTATGGGACTTACCATCTGAGGCCATCAGTCCCCTAGAACTTAGAACTACTTAAACCTAACTAACCTAAGGACATCACACACATCCATGCCCGAGGCAGGATTCGAACCTGCGACCGTAGCAGTCACGCGGTTCCGGACTGAAGCGCCCAGAACCGCTCGGCCACCGCGGCCGGCAAACATTTGTATCTCTCCTTCATATTTTCCAAATAAAAATTCTCATGAAGCAGAATAGTTTTCACACACGTGTTCACTCCCATTCCGTTTCTAGGAATATTTTTAATGAAATCTAATGTGAAAGACTTTGCTCTCTCACAAAATCAAACCCGGACAGGAAGCAAATAAACAATTATGTTGTCTTTCCGTAGCACTAATTATCTTACTAGGCGTAAGATGCTGATAGTGTATTTATAAAAACCAAAATATAAATAGAATCGGCTTTAAATCATCGTAAAACAATGATCTGTACAAACTAGTTACTACTCATTTATTAAATACTTTTAGTCATTTAATTTAGAATTCAGCGTTAACTGTCTGGCCTAACACGAGAAAACGTTATATTTTACTGAAGTGTGCTGTATTTCGAAGCAAAGCGCCAGCACTTTCTTACTACCACAAAATCGTCGAGTTATTATGAACTGGTATCTCTTTGGGCAACGAGAATTCAGAATTGTCTCTGTATTCATTACAGTGATTTCCGCTCGTCCCAAAAATTATTGCTTCCGAATGCAACTACTAGTAGTAGACAACATTTGTCAAAATGTATTCGATGTAAATGAGATAAAAATTTCCAAATACGTTCACTATTTACTTATAGATGTCTAATCTTTAGCTTTCTTTGGTTGTTGTTATCCATGTTTAGGCCTCGGTAGCTTTGGCAGAAGCTGAGCGATATTCTCAAAGCAGTTAAACTTCCCAAAAATCAAGAAAGTTAAAGCTGATTATGAATCATGTATAGTATGATAAATATTACAAAATAGAGTAAATTAGTTAAATCTATATCCTGTAACGAATCTCTTCTCTTAAGAATCTTAAGTCTCAATCTCGGTCTTGATTACTTTTACAACAAACTCCATAAAAATGGCGTTATTTGTGCGAAACAGAAACGCACTGACAAAATATGACAGTAAATAATAAATTACTTTAACTAATAACTACGAGTGCATGTTCCACTCGAGATTAACATACTGAGCATTTATTGACTCGTTTACATCACGAACACGAAATGTCCATAGATTTGTGTGTCTAAAATTATTTAACTCGAGAGTTGTTTCATCGACCACATTTACTTTCAATTACGGTTACAATTTAAACGGATTGTACAAAATCCCTGTTCAATAATATTCTTCCCTGTGTAGGAAATATAAATATAGTAACTAATGAAGGTTCGGAACAATTCAGTGTGAGTCAGCTCACTATATCTCACAGAGTCGCTATAAGCAGGACCAGCTCTGGGAAGAAGACGTTATCACGTTAAACGAAATCAAGCTTCCTTTTCTATAGGTATATAAAATAATTCTTACTGGTAATTACAACAGTAGCTTTCGTCGTAAAAAACAGTAATCGTTAGATAAATAACTTTCTTGTTTTAATTTGGTAATTCTTACAAGGATAATTATACTTACACATTTGAAACATGCGCTTGTTTGATACTTGTTCCCTCTCGTGACAACTCTATAGGAGAGATAATTCAATATGGTGGCCGATAGGTGTCTCGCACGTCGCATACAGTCAGCAGAACAGAAAGGCTAAGTGCTAGGAACAGAAAGGCGTTTTTCTCGAAATGAATATGGATCATGCTACCGAGAAAAGAGAAAACGAAATTTTTTTTCTTATAGCTATTGTAAATGCTGTAAAATATTATTATACTGCTAAAAGAAGTAAGAAAAAAGGTCTAAGGAACGCATTCAATTGCATTCACCAGCACTCGAAATGGAAATGGAATGAACCATAATAAAAACATAAATTCACATATCAATGCAAAGATAAAGGAAAACGATAACATAGTTCCAAATTACATTATAAATCTGATTATTCTCCTGATCCAAGAGAACTTCATTGCAATAGTTGTGTAATAAATTTCAACCATCAATACCAAGTATACTGTTTAGTAACCACTAGAGGAGAAGGAATACTTTGAAACACGGGAAGACACTAGCTACGTTACATCATAGAGAGAAAGAGATTCCGAAAAGTCTTCGCGTTTCGAGGTTCTTTGAAGCAGACCAGATATCCACAAACGTAAACAAATATTAAAGCCTGATCGAATTACGTCTCGTTACTAAAGATGGCCTGGCAAGTATTTAGGATCAAGCATTTTGTTCATGCTTGCGTTATCGTCTGTAGGTTATAGTTTTGTGCGATCATTCGGACTGTTCAAGCTGCTTGGTCGCTTTTCAATCAAGCAAACGTAACAAAGTGTACGTTCTTGAACGAGTGTAGACAACAGGCTGGCTTGTACAAACAAACGTCGGTTGTTGTACCAACTGCATATATGCAATAAGTCGAGCAATATGAAATAAATCAATTGCAAATTGCTGGAAATGTTTATTAGAATATATAGAAGCCAACCTTGCATCAGGATCATTTAATCGAAAACTTATTACGGTAGGTGATGAGGGATGTTGCATACTTTACATTTTTGAAAAATGTAATGTATCTGAATGTCTGTCACAGATAGACATGTTATTGTTAGAAAGATAAATTCTCCCACTGCAAAGTACAGTAGGAGGAAAAGTGGGAGGTATTTATTAATCTGCGACGGAAAAGATAGGTACCGTACCTAACCCAACAATCGCATGTTACAGACGTGTATTCTTTGGTTTAATTATTGGCATATTCCGTGAACCGCAACTGCAACTTCTCACTACGATGTGGAACAAATCAGTTTTACAATTGTAGAACATTTTTTCAGTGAAAACTATGGCAGAACGCTATTTATTTACCTTGACGTCCTGAGGCACTTTTTTCTTTATCACATATGATTATTTGTACTTAATTGTGTCCAGTCACTATTTCTATTTCTTCCTCAACAACACATACACGCACCATACCCGCGTTTCTAAATTCCAAAGTACGTTTCAAACTTTCGCGACACCATTACATGTGAGTTTGTTTCCTAGATGCAAAGAAGCAAACACGTGAAGTACGTACAATACTTTATTATAGAACGACTGCGAGATACGAATTTTACAAATTTATTACTCCAAGAAACGATTTGGTGGTTTTTTATATTCTAAATGTTTTATCTGCAAACGATTAGAAGACTTGAAAATTCTCGCGAGACACTTGACGTGTAGTGTTATAACTTCCTCACTATTGTTTCTTGCTTTTTAATGAGAGGTATTACGAGTGATAAGATGTTTAAATATGTGTCCCTTTGATTCCGAAACAACTGTACCAAACATGTGGATATATCTTCCACTCACAGGTAACTTAATGTGAGAATAAGTTTTTCGTTTCATTAACCAGTCCTTAAACTATACACACCAAATTTCATCTTTCGTAATTTTGTAATGTTTTTAAATTTTTTGCTTCACAACGACAAAGCCGACTACAACAAGCGAAGCACCATCGTCCTAGCTGCACTGTGTGGAGATGAGGATCTGTGCATGCTTGCAGATCCATGCTTCACATGCTCGAATTTGCGTATGTGACCACCTGAACAGCTTGATTCACCACACTGCAGTGCCGAATGGCGCGGGGTATACTCGTATGAATCAGCGCGCGGGGGCCATTCAACTCGTCTAATGCTGGCTCAATAGGGCACGTAGGATACTGAACGACAAGTGCGCGAATTGGACTTCGTCCAAGGAAACGTTTGATAGTCACATTCTGGACACTGACGAAATTAATAACACACAACATAGTGAAGAGGCGATGGCGGTCCTAACTACTGCTGTAAAAGACGTAGTATCTGATGCCATTCCACATACGACGCCTCAGCAACACTTGACGGCCCAGTCCCAGGAAATCCTGGGCCATATCTCAATGAGGACGAGACTCAGGAGGTTCTGGTACCGTACCAGGTGTGCGTTCTGAAAACTGCACGTAAACAGTCTCCAGGGATTGACACCGGAGAAAATACAAACATTTAGAAACAAACAGTGAGTGCAAAAACTCACATTGTTAGATGCCACATGTCCTGAAGTGTGGAAATGCCACATGTCCTGAAGTGTGGAAGCTAGTCATACGCTTCACTAGGGAGAAACACTGCCTTCCTACTCTTCAGGGCCCAGACACCCCTGCATACTCCGCGAGGGAGAAGGCAGAGCTTATGGCCACAACACTTGCAGTGTCTTTCATGCCGATTCTGGTTTCATCAGACCCAGTATTCACACTTGAAATGGAACAGGAGATTGAGAGATTGCAGAGCAGGCTGGTTCCATCAGACCCAGTATTTACACTTGAAATGGAACAGGAGATCGAGAGATTGCAGAGCTCTCTCACTTCTGATTCAGTGAAATGCTGCTTAATGTTCTTAGGGAAGATTATCTTACATCATGATGAAATGGTGGGCATTAGTTAATGCTCTTGCTTGTGTGCTCTAGTGAAGGAATAGCGGTAAGCTTTACCTGCGTTCAAAGGAATAGGGTGGCGATTTAAACGAATGCAGTGAAAGCATACGGCGACTAAGGGCCGAGGGAAGCTCATTTTTTCTGCGGAACCTGGGTGAAAACATTTGTGGATTCCCGAGTTCCGCGGTCTCACTGTGCAGACACGTTTGGATGGTGCCGGTCGGTCGCCAGTCGCGTCCAGGTAGACTGATTAGTGCCGAAGAGACGCCGCTGCAACGGCCAAAGCATTGAAGACCGCCAATAAAGCAGAGGATGGGCCCTTGTCATGCAGGAAGTCGTTGAGACGACTGTGAGCATTCTGCGAATTTCCGTGGAACAGGTCACTGGCGTCCAGACGTCCAGACTCTGTTACAAAAACATATTTGTGAAGGCACGAGGGGATAGCGAGTTTATGGCCATTTTTTGGAAACTTCCAAATTGACGCAACAAGGGAGACAACAATCTTTTTATGGAGGGCTGTAGTTCCATCCTGATCATGTTGTTAGCAAAATACATGGCGTAAACGCGTGGGAAAGAGGTTGCAAAGCTGAATCTTTTTTTTTCTTTTCTCCCAATTGATTTTAAAGTCTCTGATTGGTCAAATCGGTGTATGCAGAGCAAGGAGCAGTCTCCCATCTTCGAATGTGGCGCTCCAGCTCGTGATTGGCTTGTGCTAAAGTGGGAATAGTCTAAGATAGAATGGGCTTTGCTGCCAAGCTGGCGAGAAAAGCAGGGACAAAGAGAAGAGGTCACTCTTGACAGGCGCTTCGCTAGTAAAGAACTGCAGGTCTCTACCTAAACGGTGAGACTTGTGTCCATTGCTAGTGTGCCACTTGGAGTCTGTGCCAGTCACCTCCTGAACTGTCAGAGGTACTGCTTCTAGCATCATGCACACAACGAGTGATGGGCACAGTCATGGGACGGAGTCAAATTGGTTTGGCAGGCCAGGAAATGGGTCCATCTGCACACTGGAATCCACCGGGGTTTCAGAGGCTCATAGGGAAGTACCTGCTTTGCGAATTAACCGAATGCGAGACCGCGTACTTGCATTTTTCGGATACGCGCCATTAATAACAGATTGCCGCCGTCCATGACTTCAGTCGCCAGACGCATCGTGGTGTGTCGCTCTGACCAGCAGAAGGGTAAAGTATTCGCTGCTACGGCGTAGGGCTCCAATATATGTTTCTCAGCACACTGTTCTTTCGAACCATATTTTTCTTTTTGGTGTAATAGAGTATAGATGCTTGATAGTGGTGTATTTTTTTGTGCCATACGCTGGATTCACGTGTATGAAGTCAGATAAAGCGATTAGAGTTCTGGTCAGTGTCGTGTGTTGATCCCCAGCTGATCATTTTGTCCATCATAGACCCCATTTTAGTGAAACCGTTTGTCAAACAAAAAATGTTTGTGTGACGTTTCTTTAGCATTTTTTTGTCTTGTGATGTTAAGAATTAATAAATCAATTGTATTTAGATCACAACTCCTCCCTGTGTTCTGATTAACAGAACCTTTGCCATTTTTATTAAAGGCCAGAATATAAAAGGAAATAGCAAGTTTGCAATTGGCCAACTGCTGCCAGGATCTTGGTCATTGGCACCTTGCCGAACAGGTCTACATTATTATCAAATAAAAAACACAACAAAAAAGAGAAATATGGTTCATTAGTATGTTGTAGATACTTAATGCTCTGATTGTGTTGTTTATGTGTTTATTTGTTTTTTTTTTTTTTTTTTTTTTTTTACAGTGTATTTGTGTCAGTGACTTCTGTGTCACATATCGACTGTTTTCCCGTCGTTGCTAATGACGTTGTCGTATTATTTTTATGGTTTTTACTAATGTATTTGTTTCGTAATTGGTTGCTTTTGATTATGAATCTAATGTACTATTGTCCATAGTTTCGGACTACATACTGCTTTGCTGATTTTGTTTTGACGTCATTGTATTGTACTGCGTATATCTTGTGAGTTAGATAATACGGTTGTCCACGTGTTGCACAGATAATTAAGGTTTGTTGTGGACAGAGAATTTGAATGATAACGAGAAGTAGGGCACGGAGACAAGTAGACTGGAAGCGGGAAAATAAAGCGTCATGGAGGAAGAGGGCAATGAAACGGTGGAGGCACAGTTTGAACGGTGTTAGCAACAACGATGTCGGACAACAAGGAAATCAAGGAGACGAAAGCGATATGGCTTTTTTTGAGGGGACAGACAATGTCAGATCGCATGTGATAGAAGATGTGAGTGTACCACGACATATCGAAGCAGAGGTGCTTATTAGAAACTCGGACAGAGAAGACAGGGCGGTATCACAACTCAATGACGTGGATATAACACAGCAGAAATCAAGTACGAGTTAGGTCGATCGCGATACTGAGGAAAAGGAAGAGGACTTCGGTCCGGTGGCATTTTTAATGGGCATGGAGAAGAAATTAGAGGAGAAAATTAATGAGTTAATACGAGATAATAACGAGACGAGGACGGACGTCAGAAATATCCGTGCTCAGGTAAATAGATGCGAGAGGAATACAAGTCATGGGCAAATAAACTCCAGTAAAACCTCCGTAAAGTAAACACCAAAGCTATGAAATGTTTAAAGATTGCACATGATGCTAAGAAGACGGCAGATAACGCCAAGACAGTAGCAACTTCCGCAAGACGAGTAGCAGCTGAAGCATTGAAAACGAGTAAACGCACAGAACAGAAAGGACGAGAGGCGATGATCAATTTGAGCAAGAAGGTCGAAAGCGTGGAAAAGCGGCAAAATGACGCGGAGCAGCGCATCGACACGAAAATACGTGCAGCCACGGATCTTCATGCGACAGCGGCCATGGACAAATTAGAGTCAGAGATGCGCAAATTAGGGACTGGTTCGGAGGTCACAACTGCAACTCCAGTGAGCAAGACGGAAGAGTACTGACTCTCCTTTCGCTCACATCTCAACAGGAAGCTATCAAAACGCATATGGAGAAGAAATTGGGGGAGGCGCTAAGGAAACAATTTCAAATGCGGCCAAGCGCGAACGCAACAGAACCAGAAACAAACTCAAATGGGACGGATAACTGCATACCGTTAGCAGCGAGCAGAAGACATGGTGAGATGAACGTCGCATTTTCTCGAAGCCGAGAATGGAGCACAAATCAAGGGACGTCGAACGAGGCCATACAAAGGATTGATATTTTCCGTAGGACGGAAGTTGAAGATGAAACGCGATTTGAATTTCAACACTTCTTACAAGTCCGAAAATTCGAAATTTTCCGAGATGAGGGTTGGCTCAAATGTCTCTGAGCACTATCTACATCTACATCTATACTCCGCGAGCCACCTTACGGTGTGTGGCGGAGGGTACTTATTGTACCACTATCTGATCCCCCCTTCCCTGTTCCATTCACGAATTGTGCGTGGGAAGAACGACTGCTTTAAGTCTTCGTATTTGCTCTAATTTCTCGGATCTTTTCGTTGTGATCATTACGCGAGATATATGTGGGCGGTAGTAATATGTTGCCCATCTCTTCCCGGAATGTGCTCTCTCGTAATTTCGATAATAAACCTCTCCGTATTGCGTAACGCCTTTCTTGAAGTGTCCGCCACTGGAGCTTGTTCAGCATCTCCGTAACGCTCTCGCGCTGACTAAATGTCCCCATGACGAATCGCGCTGCTTTTCGCTGGATCATGTCTATCTCTTCTATTAATCCAACCTGGTAAGGGTCCCATACTGATGAGCAATACTCAAGAATCGGACGAACAAGCGTTTTGTAAGCTACTTCTTTCGTCGATGAGTCACATTTTCTTAGAATTCTTCCTATGAATCTCAACCTGGCGCCTGCTTTTCCCACTATTTGTTTTATGTGATCATTCCACTTCACATCGCTCCGGATAGTAACTCCTAAGTATTTTACGGTCGTTACCGCTTCCAATGATTTACCACCTATGGCATAATCGTACTGGAATGGATTTCTGCCCCTATGTATGCGCATTATATTACATTTATCTACGTTTAGGGAAAGCTGCCAGCTGTCGCACCATTCATTAATCCTCTGCAGGTCTTCCTGGAGTACGTACGAGTCTTCTGATGTTGCTACTTTCTTGTAGACAACCGTGTCATCTGCAAATAGCCTCACGGAGCTACCGATGTTGTCAACTAAGTCATTTATGTATATTGTAAACAATAAAGGTCCTATCACGCTTCCTTGCGGTACTCCCGAAATTACCTCTACATCTGCAGATTTTGAACCGTTAAGAATGACATGTTGTGTTCTTTCTTCTAGGAAATCCTGAATCCAATCACAAACCTGGTCCGATATTCCGTAAGCTCGTATTTTTTTCACTAAACGTAAGTGCGGAACCATATCAAATGCCTTCCTGAAGTCCAGGAATACGGCATCAATCTGCTCGCCAGTGTCTACGGCACTGTGAATTTCTTGGGCAAATAGGGCGAGCTGAGTTTCACATGATCTCTGTTTGCGGAATCCATGTTGGTTATGATGAAGGAGATTTGTATTATCTAAGAACGTCATAATACGAGAACACAAAACATGTTCCATTATTCTACAACAGATTGACGTAAGCGAAATAGGCCTATAATTATTCGCATCTGATTTATGACCCTTCTTGAAAATGGGAACGACCTGCGCTTTCTTCCAGTCGCTAGGTACTTTACGTTCTTCCAGAGATCTACGATAAATTGCTGATAGAAAGGGGGCAAGTTCTTTAGCATAATCACTGTAGAATCTTAAGGGTATCTCGTCTGGTCCGGATGCTTTTCCGCCACTAAGTGATAGCAGTTGTTTTTCAATTCCGATATCGTTTATTTCAATATTTTCCATTTTGGCGTCCGTGCGACGGCTGAAGTCAGGGACCGTGTTACGATTTTCCGCAGTGAAACAGTTTCGGAACACTGAATTCAGTATTTCTGCCTTTCTTCGGTCGTCCTCTGTTTCGGTGCCATCGTGGTCAACGAGTGACTGAATAGGGGATTTAGATCCGCTTACCGATTTTACATATGACCAAAACTTTTTAGGGTTCTTGTTTAGATTGTTTGCCAATGTTTTATGTTCGAATTCGTTGAATGCTTCTCTCATTGCTCTCTTTACGCTCTTTTTCGCTTCGTTCAGCTTTTCCTTATCAGCTATGATTCGACTACTCTTAAACCTATGATGAAGCTTTCTTTGTTTCCGTAGTACCTTTCGTACATGATTGTTATACCACGGTGGATCTTTCCCCTCGCTTTGGACCTTAGTCGGTACGAACTTATCTAAGGCGTACTGGACGATGTTTCTGAATTTTTTCCATTTTTGTTCCACATCCTCTTCCTCAGAAATGAACGTTTGATGGTGGTCACTCAGATATTCTGCGATTTGTGCCCTATCACTCTTGTTAAGCAAATATATTTTCCTTCCTTTCTTGGCATTTCTTATTACACTTGTAGTCATTGATGCAACCACTGACTTATGATCACTGATACCCTCTTCTACATTCACGGAGTCGAAAAGTTCCGGTCTATTTGTTGCTATGAGGTCTAAAACGTTAGCTTCACGAGTTGGTTCTCTAACTATCTACTCGAAGTAATTCTCGGACAAGGCAGTCAGGATAATGTCACAAGAGTCTCTGTCCCTGGCTCCAGTTCTGATTGTGTGACTATCCCATTCTATACCTGGTAGATTGAAGTCTCCCCCTATTACAATAGTATGATCACGAAACTTCTTCACGACGTTCTGCAGGTTCTCTCTGAGGCGCTCAACTACTACGGTTGCTGATGCAGGTGGTCTATAGAAGCATCCGACTATCATATCTGACCCACCTTTGATACTTAACTTAACCCAGATTATTTCACATTCGCATTCGCTAATAACTTCACTGGATATTATTGAATTCTTTACTGCTATAAATACTCCTCCACCATTGGCGTTTATCCTATCCTTGCGGTATATATTCCATTCTGTGTCTAGGATTTCGTTACTGTTCACTTCCGGTTTTAACCAACTTTCCGTTCCTAATACTATATGCGCACTATTTCCTTCAATAAGAGATACTAATTCAGGAACCTTGCCCTGGATACTCCTGCAGTTTACCAATATTACGTTAACTTTTCCTGTTTTTGGTCTCTGAGGACGGACGTTCTTTATCCACGATGATAATGTTCTCTCTGGTAAGCCGTCAGGTATTTTATCGTTTCGCCCAAGAGGGGGTCCCTCTAACCTAAAAAACCCCCGTGTGCACGCCACACGTACTCTGCTACCCTAGTAGCTGCTTCCGGTGTGTAGTGCACGCCTGACCTGTCTAGGGGGGCCCTACAGTTCTCCACCCAATAACGGAGGTCGATGAATTTGCAACCATTATAGTCGCAGAGTCGTCTGAGCCTCTGGTTTAGACCCTCCACACGGCTCCAAACCAGAGGACCGCGATCGACTCTGGGCACTATGCTGCAGATATTAAGCTCAGCTTGCACTCCGCGTGCGATGCTGGTTGTCTTCACCAAATCAGCCAGCCGCCGAAAGGAACCAAGGATGGCCTCAGAACCCAAGCGGCAGGCGTCATTCGTTCCGACATGTGCTACTATCTGCAGCCGGTCACACCCAGTGCGTTCAATAGCTGCCGGAAGGGCCCCCTCCACATTACGGACGAGACCCCCCGGCAAGCACACCGAGTGCACACTGGCATTCTTCCCCGACCTACCCGCTATTTTCCTGAGGGGCTCCATAACCCGCCTAACGTTGGAGCTCCCTATAACTAATAGGCCCGCCCTCTGTGACTGTCGGGACCTTGCCGGAGAATCGGCCACTGGCCCAACAGGCGAGGCATCCTGTGGTGGCTCGGAAACGATGTCATCACCACTAGGAAGCACCCCGTACCTGTTGGAAAGGGGTAAGGCAGCTGCCACGCGGCCAGATCCCACCTTCGCCTTTCGGCCAGGCACGCGCGAGCCCACCACTGTCCGCCATTCACCCTGGAGTGATGGCTGACCGGTAAGATGCTCACTGCCGGAAGACGCAGCGACATCAGGGGTTCCATGTGATTCCAAGGCCACCGAAGTAGGCATAGGTCTCACCACAGTTGCCCCAACGCCACTACGAGCCGACGCCTGCGCCTCGAGCTCGATGAGCCTAACAGACAAAGCCTCCACCTGCCCCCGAAGAGTGGCCAATTCTCCTTGCGTCCGCTCACAACAACCACAGTCCCTACACATGACTATGTTTACCCTACTCTATACGGTGACAAATTCCCAAGATAATCTTCTGATGAGCTACTCTGATAATCAAGAAACACTCACTGAAATACGAGACGCGAAAACTACGCTAGGTTTTCCCAGAAAAACTATTTAAAGGCTAAGCGCAGCAAATAAGTACAAAAACGCTTTATACAAACAGTACTCGCTGCTGCTGGTGCTCTCGCTCTGGCTGTCACAAGACAACTGCTGATTCAAGTGACTAGTGGCTAACGGCCGCGAAACAAACAAAAGACGGTTTTAGGGCGCTTTCTGTTCTAAACGATCAAGAAAACACTAAGAAATCTAACACGAAAACTACGTAAAGTTTTATCAAGAACTGTTAGTTACTATGCAGAGCAGATAAACACAAATAGAATCCCTTCCTTAGTGGAAGGTCGTAAACAAAATGCAAAATAAACGCTTTATACAAACAGTACTCGCTGCTGCTGGTGCTCTCGCTCTGGCTGTCACAAGACAACTCTATGGGACTTAACTGCTGAGGTCATCAGTCCCCTAGAACTTAGAACTACTTAAACCTAATTAACCTAAGGACATCACATACATCCATGCCCGAGGCAGGATTCGAACCTGCGACCGTAGCGGTCGCGCGGTTCCAGACTGTAGCGCCTAGAACCGCTCGGCTACTCCGGCCGGCGAGATGAGGGTAATTTTACTCACCCGATTACTTGTATATCACAATTTGACTTCTCTTTATCTCCAAATTGGCCTTTAAATTACAAATTAGATTTTATTTGCGAACGCTTGCAAGGATCAGTTGCAGAGAAAGTGCGCGGTATATCAGCGACGTGTAGAAGTTACCAGGATTTCAAGGACAGCTTCCTAAATATCTACTGGTCCAAGGAGACGCAAGAGCGCATAAAATACGAGATGATTGTTGGTGAAGATTCTGAGAGTTCAGGCTACAAAAGCCCAGTCAAGTTCCTTGATGCAACGATTGACAAGAACCAGTATCTTGACGTACCATGCTCTACCGGTGAAATCATTCGTCATTGTTACACCAAACTTCAGTCAGCAAGTATTATCTGGCAGGTGTAATGTGGAAATCAGTACTTTCCGTAACACTCTTTTTCGAATTAGTGTACGCATTCCGAGCACAGAATATCAGAGAACACAGAGGAAAGTCTGACAGATACTTCACAGGCCCTACGTCGCCTCCACAATATAACCATTACAATAATAGGAAAGGAAATGTACGGAATGGAACGCCTTACGGTAACCTTTCACGGTCGAGAAATTTCGGGACCAATGAATTACAACAACGAAGAGACTGGAATGGGAACCACAATAATCATGTACTGCGAAACAGAGGCTGGAATGGAAGAAGGAATGAAGACTACGGATCACAAAACAGTGGATGGCGAAACCATGGTGCCAGTTTCAATGACACTAGAAGATGGGACATTAGTAAACAAGACCATAGCATTTGGGAGCCGGGTCCTTACAAAGTGCGAAAGGAATTACTCAGTAACTGAGTTGGAGGCATTGGCTGTCGTGTGGGCTTTCAAAAAATTCAAATGTTTCCTGCTTGGACACAAGACCCCTGCCTTTACAGACCACAGAGCATTGGAATTTTTGCTGTCGGCAAAATTGGGACACGATAGGCTGACACGGTGAGTTTTATTCCCCCAGCAATTTGTCTTCAGCATCACATATGTTTCGTAAAAAACAAATGTAATTGCGGACGCACTTTCACGTTCGCCGGTTGGGAGACCAGATGCAAAGGGAGGGCAGTCTCTTTAGTCTATTCTGTTTTCAGGGAGTCGCTTTCGAGAACTTCATGACTGCATCATTACGGGATATAAGAAGAGAGCAGGATAAAGATCCGGAATCGAAGCAGCTGAAAGAACGTTGGGAGGACCGCCAGGAAGTCGAATTACGAATGTTCTACCTTGTAAGGAAGGGGATCTTATTCCACCTACGGAACGCAACCAGCACGATATGGAGCCTTTGTATGCCAGACGAGTTAGCTAGTAAGTTAATCTGGTACACACTCTTAAGTTATTGTCACTTCGGACCACGCAAATGCTTCCCTAAACTGTAGTACATGTGTCATCTTAAACAAATGGAAAGACGCATAAGCAAGGTTCCATCAGTATGCAAGGCCTGTTAGAAGGCGAAACCAGACAGCCAGACAATGAAGGTACCCCTCCATCCAATCGTTCCAAACAAACTGCAACATATGGCGGCCGCGGACTTAATGGGATGGCTCCCGGTCATTCGGCGTGGTTTCCGATACATTTTAATAGTCGTTGAATTAACATCGAAGTTTGCTACATTTACTCCGTTATGACGAGCCACGGCAGAAACTGTTTGCAAAGCGTTAACGAAAGACTTCCTAGCTCAAGAAGCAGTGTGGACAAAATTATTACAGATAACGGGGCTCAGTTCAGGTCAAAACGAATGTAAGGATACTCTAGAGGGATATAGGATGGCACCCATAATACATATCGGGACATCATCCGAGTTCGAACCCCTCCGAACGATGGATTAAGGACCTGGGGAGTCTGTGTTGTATCTACTATCATCGACAGCACAGCACATGGGATGTGATGTTGCGGGATTTCCAAAACGTCGTGAATGAACTTGCACATGGTTCAACTCTCTTGGCACCGATAACTGTGTTGAAGAACAGAGACCCACCAGAGAGAGTACGGGAACTAGTGGAATTTCCCCGGCGTAAACAGATTCCGCACCGAGAGATAATCGGGATGGTGCTGGGAAGGATTCGGGAAGCTGGAAGGAGAAGGAAGGAGCGGGAAGATAAGACGGCTCGGGTCCGGGAATTTCGCGTTGGACAGAAGGTTCTCGTCAAATCGTTTAGGCTCTCCAAACAAACAGAAGAGACAATGCCAGAAGTTCTTAAACGTGTATAATGGACCTCTTCTGACACGCCGTGTCGCGCACGAGAATGCATATGAGCTGGAGTTCCTGAGATCTGGACGATCGGCAGGAGTGCATCACATATCACACATTGAACCCTTCATTTAATAAAACTAGAGGTCACGACAGCAGCAGTTACAGCAGGAGGAAGGAGAAGACAAGAAAATAGAAAGGGACATATGCGGTGGAAATTTCTTATCCTGAACATGCCACAAATAGTTTAATGGTCGGTGACAGTCGAACATAAGCATAGTAGCATAAGTTTTGTTTATTTATAATAACTTTAAAGATAACAATCATTTCTTTAGATTTTTTTGGTTCTAACTCCACCACGGTAATTAGCATAGGAACTTCTCCCATTACTGCTAGTCATAAAAGTTGGCATTGTTAGAATTTCGCTGTACAAGTATTTCTTTGTAACATGTAGTAAGTTTATAGATGTACAGTTGGTCATCCCAGAGCTGAATAAATTACAATTGTTGAGAGTAGAAATGTGCCGATTTCACGACGGAAACTTCGTTGTTTATTTGAGCCCTATTTCGCGCGAGTTAATATGTTCTCATAACAGTTTTGCAGTTTGCAGGGAATGACAGAATCCGGTGTCACAACAACGATAGAATTTTATATCTTCGAGTCTGAAACAAGTGTACGAGTACTGGGGACAGAATTCTTCTCGTAACATCTTAGAGTTCAGCTACAATCATATTTCTTCTGTTTATTGTGTGTGCATCGCAGTGCACGCCCTTGTACGATACGGTACAGAATTGCAGAGTGAGCGAGGCAGACCATAAATTTGTGAGAAAGAGAAGAACGGAAGAAATGTAGCTTCGCAATCAAATGTCGATAATACCTTGTGCTTTTTATGTTTGTTTCAGGAGCTGGAGTGGAAAATTTGTACACCAACCTGAGAAAAAGAGAATTTCGCAGTAGTTGTTTTGGGACATAGGACAGCAAGCAGACTGGTGACGTCGGCACTCATCGAGATTCACGCCATACATCAGCATTAGTGCCATCATAACGAAAAAAAAAAATAATGTGAAAGTGTAGTAGTTCGTATGTCTTTTATAGTAGTTAGGTTGCATGAACAAGTAGTACACTTAATTGGAATGAGAATGACTGAAGTGAATGTGTAGTCTATGCCGGCTTAGTACTTTGAGTGCATGAAAGGTTGTGGGAAATTAACACTACACTATCATCCAGTACAACACATCACCATTACTAAAGATTATAAAGATTTAGACACAAAAAATTTATCATTTAAAATTATTGCTATGGAATAGAATAAGATTATATTTTTGTATGACAGCTATGTAAACCATTTTATTATTTTTATTCTTGCAGTAATCATGTAAAACAACCCTTTACAATGTCATAATAATTAACTGTATTTATGCTGTAAACATATTTGTAAAAACACAGCACTAAGTCTCCATGTAAGCATTGTGCATAATATGGGAGCTGAGTTGATGGCGACGTATCAGGGAGTTGGAGAGGTCACAGACACCGGAGCGGCTGTAGCAGCTGGGCAGACAGAGCACCAAGCAGACCGGACAGTTAGGTCGTTCGCCAGCCCTGTGAGACAGGGGTGACGCAGCAGGCGAAGGTGACCCACTTAGCGACTGCAGGGCAGCTGGTCGACATGACGTCATCAGGCTACCTGAATGCAGGCAGGTGCCGTCGAGCCCCTTCGTGCCACAACCTGTCAACAAAGGGGTGAAGTCCGGCCGACATGGGAGCACTTTCGCTACCGCTTCCGACTCCAAGGTCCCGAGTGACCTACTGCTGAGTGGAAGGATGAGGCCCGCGCCAGCGGGACTCACTGGGGAGCACTGAATGGAGGTACTTACGTCTCTGAATACACAGGTCGACGGCGATGGCGACGGCGGGAGGTGATTCACCTGAAACCTGTGTCCATATGTTGCCTGGGTCACCCCATGAACGTCTTCGACAGCAGCAACGCATTGCCGACCACCACGTCATCCAAGATGGTCAGTTATACGCCGCTGATGCTGTCACATACAAGGTCCTGCCACACCGAGGGTGCTGCCTGTACTGTACATGCCGAGAAAAAGGAGTAACCCATCTTGGTAAACTCATCCCACATAGCTGCCACATGTAACCTGTTGAATGACATAAAGACCTTTGAGAAGGGAGTTGTAGGAGTCATTTGTTGTTTCCATTAATTGTTATATGTATATTTGTTTTATATATGTTTGCTGTTTTAATTTTTACAAGATTACATGTATTTTCTATGTTTTCTTGTCAAGTTTTATTTTCTCTTAACGAACTCATGTATTATTTTTCCGTTTTGTGTAAAGATTCACTTGTTTTATGTCAATCATATGTTGTTTTGTTGTGTTGACACTTATATCTTTGTACTTAAGGAACAGACTGACACATTTCAGAGAAATAAGCTGAACATATAACACATGAAAATAAAAACTAGGAATCTTTTATTTTGGATGGATGTGAGAGCGTTTGTGATCAAAGTTCTATCAAGGAATGAATGCAGCCATGTGTATAATTGAGCAGGGGTCGTAATTTTCCATGGGACAGAGAATCCTCAAGACAACAATATTATATCCTGGTTAGGGAATAACCTTATCTGGCCCCAATTTCAGGATGAATGAGTATATAAATATCTGCATGAACCTGTAACCGTTTAGTAATTGTCACTAAGTCTGGGTCTTCAAGAATATGACCCGATGGTATGCACATCACGTTTTTATTTCTCATTTTAATTTTGTAAGCATGCAACAAAGAGTGTATGGATGACCCCAGGTTGAATGTGGTAAAGACAGGGTATAACATTGTGCTGGGATTTATGGTGAACAAAGATTGATTCATTGTGCTGGGATTTATGGTGAACAAAGATTGATTCATGTTTATTTCTTTGATAATGACCCAACTAAAGTATCACAATTTATTCTATTCCGTGTCACACCAACCTTTTAAAGTGTGACACTCCCCAAGGATAAATTTTAGAGGAACGGGGAGGTTGCGAAACATTGCAGGGCACTCTCACTTCTGATTCGGTGACACGCCACTTAATGTTCTTAGGGAAAATTATCTTTATTACGATCTGACCTCATACATCATGATGAAATGGTGGGCAGTAGTTAACGTTCTTCCTCGTATGCTCTAGTTAAAGAATAGCGGTAAGCTTTACCTGCGTTCAAAGAATAGGGTGCCGATTTAAACGACTGGAGTAAAAGCGTACGACGACTGAGGTCCAAGGGAAGCGCGTTTTTCTGCGGAACCTGGGTGAAAACATTTGTGGATTCCCGAGTTCCGCGGTCTCACTGTACAGAAACGTTTGGATGGCGCCAGTCGGTCGCCGGTCGCGTACAGGTAGGCTGACTGGCGCCGAGGAGACGCCACTGCAATGGCCAAAGCATTGAAGACCGCCAATGAAGCAGAGGATGGGCCCTTGTTAGGCAGGAAGTCGATGAGATGAATGCGAGCGTTCTGCGAAGGTCTGTGGGACATGTCACTGGCGTCCAGACGTCCAGACTCTGTTACAAAAACATATTTGTGAAGGCACGAGGGGATAGCGAGTTTATGGCCGTTCTTTGGAAACTTTGAAATGGACGCAACAGGGGAGATAACAATCTTTTTATGGAGAGCTGTTTGAAGAATTACCATTCAACAACGCAACAACTTCTCCTTGTAGTTAAACATATAACAAACGGCTACAGCACGAGCAACAGGTACCTGGATATTGAAAAAGCTTCCGATCGTCTATGACACAATGACCTCATACGCAAACTAAGCGATTCTGGTTTCCCCGACGGGCTCGTATGTCTCATACACTCATCTCACGAACACATGTTTTAACACTAATGTGCAGGGCAAACACTCAACACAACATGCTGGAGTATCCCAGGAAAGCATACTGGTACCCATCTTGTTCAACCTCTACATTAATGATCTCCCAGCAACACAAAACACGAGCCAGCAGGGGTGGCCGAGCGGTTCTAGGCGCTACAAGTGGTTCAAGTGGCTTGAGCACTATGCGACTTAACTTCTGAGGTCATCAGTCGCCTAGAGCTTAGAACTAATTAAACGTAACTAACCTAAGGACATCACACACATCCATGCCCGAGGCAGGATTCGAACCTGCGACCGTAGCGGTCGCTCGGTTCCAGACTGTAGCGCCTAGAACCGCACGGCCACTCCGGCCGGCCTAGGCGCTACAGTCTGGAACCGCGCGACCGCTACGGTCGCAGGTTCGAATCCTGCCTCGGGCATGGATGTGTGTAACGTCCTTAATTTAGTTAGGTTTAAGTAGTTTTAAGGTCTAGGGGACTGATGATCTCAGAAGTTAAGTCCCATAGTGCTCAGAGCCATGTGAACAAAACACGATGTTAGCCATCTATGCGGATGCCACAGCCATCCTTCCACAAGAATGGAAACTGCCGAAGATAAATTCACAGTTACAGACAGCACTCAGAACTGCCGAGCCTTAGTTCGAACAATGGAGTAGTAAAATAGTCGTCGACAAGTGCGAAGCAGTTCTGTTTACACGCAGAGCGAAACTACTGCGCAAACATCAACACAGTATACGCGTAATACTACATCAACGCCCAATACGTTTCCGAGAGAAAGTCAGATCCCTCGGCATCTGGCTGGATCAGAAACTTACATGGGGGAACCACACAGAATACGTTGCCAACAGAGCGCACGCAGGGCTCAAACAACTCTACCCTTGGCTCAACAGGGAAAGCACTGTAAATAGGAGGGTATCGAGTCAGTATACATGACACTGATCAGACCTCTGTTGGATTCCTTTCATATTAATTTCTTAAATCTGTTGTCATTTACGGCATAAATTCCTCTTCTAAATTTACTGTGGTATTTCTGACTATCTGGGAGGAGACTGAGCAGTGAAACGTGTTACTTTTACACATAAACAGGAACGATCTGTCACACTACTACACTTTAAAACACAGTTTATATGTAATTCATGTCACACAGTCTCATACGGAACCTACATCCGCTTTCTTGTATATACTGTATATGATAAGATACTGTCATCCCCCTTCCCTTCTGTGTGAGAGGATGAATGAGCAAATGTGTTTCTAGTTGCATGCTTGAGGGTAGCAGACAAGCCTGTCTGCTAGAGAACAGTAGGACCAACGTCGGAACAGGTAGCTACGCTTTCTAAAAGCAGAGAGGTTTCCATTCTTAGCATGTTTCTGTCTGTCCCTTGTCATGTTGGCATAGGAAGCTGTCTCTCTGGTCACTTCCGTTTGTATCTGGGAAGCACGCTCGGTAGGAGCGCAGGTCAGTCTGTCCGCGGCGAGCGTCTGAAGTGGTAAGATCCCGGCTAAGCGCGTGTCTGCTAAGTCCGTAGGACAATGGATTTCTTAAGTTCAGCCTAACTGAAAATTTAATCACCTTTATTTCAGGTTTAGCTCTAAAATATCTAATGTTATCTTAAATTGCAACGCAGTGTAATTCGCGTATGAAGTTCAGAATATATTCCGGTAGTTGCTTTGTCACTACTTTGTGAGTAAAGTGGAACCACGTGTTGATCAGTAACTCTAACTAAGAGTATCAATCTTAAATGCGAATGTGCGCGAGATTATAACGTCTCGTCTTGACAATATTTTTCAATATAGCAACTTTTCTTTATGTTCAACCCACGTGGGGTGTACTTTGTGAGACCAGTACCACGTGCTTATACAATTGTTTGACCCATCAGGTTAATAATAAGACGATAGTAACCAGTTCGAGGTTTTTCTTTTGTAAACTGCTTTTCGATCTAATTTATTTTAATTATCAAAATTATTGTGGAGTTACACTCTTTGTGTAAACCAAGTTGACCACGTGAAGCATGTGGTGTAATCATCAAAGTAGCCCTCAGCTATTCTTTTCGGGAAGATTTCACAGAGGGTTAGTATGAATTTAGTATACCAGTGTGTGGTAATTACACGACGGACAGGATTGTGGTACGAACGTAACTTCTTTGGGTGAAAATTGAATCGGTTGGTTGTGGTTAATTTCCTCTTGCATATGTTTCAACGTTCTTCGTGTGTTATTTTATTAATGCAGTGTTGTATGCAGTCTCCCAATCTTGGCTCCATATTTGATGTGTTCGTAAGATTACAGTCTCACATTTTCACAACCCTAAATACGGCACCAGCTTAGTTATGAATCGAGTTTAATATGCTGAAATTTCAATGATCAATGTTAAAATAAATTTCCAAATATAAACTGATTTATTTCTTTTTATTTAAATTCTCTTTTTTATATACATATCACCGGTTGTCGTATGACTATTAAAAGATTATAATTAATGTTAGTCTGGTTGGGAATTTGGTAAGCTAGACTGGATACCTGGTGAAACAGTTGCTCAGTAATGCAAGGTTAACTTCCCCAGACAGCTCCCAGCTTTTAACCCGCTTTTATTGTCTATCAGTACCGCTTTCATAGCAAATTAAAGTAACAACGTTACACATGGCGACCCTGTTCTGTGATTCCGCTAGACTCTGGAATCTCTGAAACGTTAGATTGCGAGCGTTGTATAATCTTAACTTTTTTTCCCTGCAGCACTCAAACAACTTCTGCGTTGTTTCTGAGCAGACTTTCAAAAGTTTCACGGCGTTGTTGAGCGGCGTTGTGTTGTTTGTCTTGTTTTGTTTTCTATATTTGTGTGTTTTATATGTATGTTTTTTTTTCTCGCTTGTAAATTGCACTGACTTCGATCATTGATATAAATTTGATGTGCGTGTGAAAAAGTGCGTACTAAGTTGGGTACCTTTCGTGTGACTGTCATAATTTTTGCGGGGTACATTTATTCTGATTATTGTGTTGCATACCGGGCATAAATTGAACTAATGCAGACTCGTAACCAAGCTAAAAGTAGGCGGTCCAACAACTTAAGCAACATGGACCATGGGGATAATTTGATTTCGAATATTAACACGCCGGACGGTTCCGAAAATGCAATGGGGAATACTTCAGAGGAAATGCAAAACAGGACGAACGGGCTCACATCAGAGCCAGAAATTAGTTTGCCTCCAACTAACCAAATTGATTTGGCAGAACTCATGAAAGCCTTATTGCAACAAAATAAAGAAAACGCAGAGAAATCTGAAAAATCGATCCGAGAGCTAGGCGAACAAATGGCGCAGAAATCTGAATAATCGTTCCGAGAACAAAAAGAATCATCCAAAAAAGCGATCCGAGAGCTAGGCGAACAAATAGACGAAAAACTAATCCAGCAGACAAATAAAGTCGACAAGTCGATGCAGAGAGTTTCCGATGATATATCACAAAGAATAAACAATCTGGCAAGCGAAATAAAAAGTGATATTATGAAAGAATTAGGCCGAACATTTGAACAAATCGATGACCGTCTGCAAGCCTTAGAACAGGGCAAGCGGAGTCGCGATGCGGAATCGAAAGAGAGCGAAGAACAGCTACTTAGGAATTTCCAAGCGCTGAGAGAAGAATGCCAAAGAGAACACCAGCAGGTACTCTCGAGGGTCCAGGAGGCGGAAACGCATTGTCCAGCGTCCATTAGCAACACAGTAGCGGACAACAGTCAAGCGATTCACGCCCTCGAACAGCAAGTAGAACAATTGAAGCAGACTGGGGCGGAGGACAACAGACAAATACATGATAAGATTGCGGCATTAGCGGACAACCTAGGCACGATGAAGATGACGGAAAGCGAGAACAATACTACACCGGTAGTGGTCGCAGAGACCGAAGAAGTGCGTTCGCTTCTTAGATTTCAGAAGGGACAGTTCGAAGTGAACAGGCGGCACAAAGCTGTAACAGGCGAATTACAAGAACGCGTGGCGCATCTGGAAAACCGCATGGCGTGTGATTACAAACTCGCCAAGAGCACTAAAAATAGCCGTACAAACAGTGCAGAGAGGGACTCCGGCCACGAGGGAGATTGTGACGACAGGGAAGAATGTATTTTGAGGGGCAGACATGAGAAAAATAGAAACATTCAAGTGCCTCGCCGAGAGGAAATGTGGGGATTTGATTTCAAACATTTCCTTGCGGTGAGAAAGTTTGAGATATTTCGAAATTCGCAAAAAGGAATACATCCAAGAGCATGGCTTGAGCAATTTGAGTTCTGTCTTCCCCCCGACTGGGCAAGTTCACATAAGATAGAATATATTGAGAGGTGGCATGAGCCCCCTCTCATATTTCTATCTTACGATTCTCCTCTCTAATTGCATGCGGTGGAAAGTTGCTATTCCTTCACACGCGGACTTCCCACGCAGTGTCTCTCGTCACCCGGGTGGTCCGGTGACAGGCGGGCTCTGTTGAACTGGAGAGGGTTAAGCCGACGGGTGCGAGGAAGTCGAGTGAATGCTTTGCAGACGCCGACATTGTCAAAAGACACGCCCGGAGGGGTTTGAAGTAGCGGCTGGGCTAGAGGTTCCGTTACTTCGCAGAATCTTAGCGAAAACACTTTCTGGCGGGCTACCAGCGAGGCGTGGGAATGGCTTGTGTACCCAGGCAGTTGTGGCGGGAAAATTCCCGCGCTTTCTGCAAAATAGTTAGAATAGGGGGGGCTTAGAGCATCATTTACATATGTAGATTCAAGAAGTATTTAGTGTCAAATACACTGCTAGCCCCGGCACCTCGCATAAAATGGCGACCCTTAGCCTCGGATCTTTCCGGTGAATCGCTGATAAGCAAGTATTATTAGTAGTGGGGACACTCAGAATTTTTTTTGCTTAATTTTTTTTATTTTATTGATTAATACTCAAGTTTTTTTCTGGTAGTTCTGCGTGTAGTTTTAAGTAGCGGCGCATGATTACAGTTTTTGTTTTCAGTGTATATATTTTTGTTTGTTCATTGTTTTTGTGTTTCGTTGATGTGGTGTCTGTACCACATCGCACTTTGTCGGATTTGTGTGCGGTTTCTGTACCACATCAAATTGCGTTTGTGATTACAGCGTTGGAACAGCGTTGTTGAAATTTTATGTCTATGTGTAAAAATACAGGGAGTAGATTATTTTTACTGTGTATTTTAGATAAATTTTGTTTCTCATGAATGATCACGAGAAGTAAGGCACAACTATTAGTGAGCGAAGCTAAAACAAAAGTGGATACTATAATGGATAAGGGGCACGTTACTGATGGGGATAGGTTCGCAGATGAGATGGGCACATTTTTAGCAGGACAGGACGACAGGGTCATTGATGAGCACGGTGATTTGGACGCGATCTTAGAGCAACGTCGCGGCCATGATTATGATAGTGAATTGGAGGATGGAACAGAGACAGGCACACAGGTCGAGATGGTAGCAGAAGTTTATAGTCAAACGAACGAGTGCAGACAGAGGCCAGCTCGGTCACGTCAGAGCTCTAGCGCCCAGGTGTCCAGAGTTACATCGCCCATGTTTGAAGAGGATCAAAAAGATGACGTAAACCCAATACTGAGCTTCCTATGATCAATGAAAGAAGAAGCTGATGAACAACGTAAGAAGGAGAAAGAAGAAGCTGACGAACAGCGTAAGAAGGACACGGAGGCAATAATTTCGCATATAGGGGAAATTCGTGGGGAATTATTAACAATAAAGAAAGAATGTGGAGAAGCAAAACAAATGTCAATGGTAGCACAAAAAGTAGCAGGCCTAGCCAAAACTGCAGCAACAGGGGCAATGAAAATCGCAAGAGTAACTTCTCAACTCGCAGGGCGCTTGCGACGTGCGACACAAGTCCACTCCAAATCCCTAGCGGCCTTAAAGACTCAAGGTAATATTGCGGTTACGAACATCACGAAACGAATGAAAGAAGTAGAGAGTCGGATAGCAAAACTAGAGCGAAACGGGCACGCGAGCACTGCGCGTTCGGATACCAATGATGGAGTACACAGGATTGTGTCTCCGAGGAAAAGCCCGCCGTGCTCTAGCCCAGTGACAGCGTGCGGAACGAACAATGCACACGCAGAAACAGCGAGTAATAGCTCCAATAATTGTAGCCCACTTAGGAGAGTGAATTCTGAGTGCCACTGCCACTGTGATACAGAGGTAGCACATCACAGTTATCAGCAAGATAGATCAGGACATTCAGCAGACGTGCAAGTATCGGAAACGAGTGACAACACCCGTGCGAGGATCGGACAGGATTTTGATCACAATCACTTCCTGTCGATACTAAAATTCCAAAAGTTCAGAGATAATGGAGGGTCGATGCATCCCAAGAGCTGGGTGATGCAGTTTACAAATTCATTACCGTCATCATGGCCAACCCTGGCAAAATTAGAATTCATGTGTGGACTCATCGGAGGCCAAGCCGCGGAAAAGATGCGGGGTGTGGCAGCGACGTGTCAGACTTTTCAAGAATTTGTTGACGCGTTGCTGGGGATCTACTGGTCAAAGGAAACGCAAGACAGGATTAAAGACGAAATAATATTTTCTCCTGAACTGGAAGTGTCCGGGCATAAGAGCGCAACCAAATTTTTTGATGATTTACTCAAGAAGAATCAGTTTTTAGATAGTCCATATAGCAAGGGAGAAATCATCAAATTTTGTTTTTCCAAATTGCCTGTTAGGTATCAACAGACACTTGTCGGCAAGTGTGGATCTGACATCGAAGCATTCAAGAGTCTATTGCGCGAACTCGAAGTAGTCTTCGATAAACAAGACGCAAAGGACAGGAAGAAGGCGCAAAATAACAAATACCACGGGCCAGCAAGGGCAGACGACAACAGATCGCATAATCGCGCTCGTCAGTTAGGAAACCAGGGTTACGGAAATCAAGGTTACGCAATTCAAGATTATGGAAACCAGAGACACGGAAACCAGAACGTCAGGGAACAGGGTCAATCTGGACAAGGAATCTGGGACAGGAGGAATAACGAATGGCGAAGCGACCGTAACTGGAGAGAGCGAAATCAAGGACCACAGGAGAACCAGGAGATTGAAATTAGACCTGCAAATCCTAAGGCACGTCAGAGGAGGGGGAGTCTGACAAGGGATTGGCGCTAGTCCATAGGACTCCACCACATCTCACACAAAGAAGTTCGTGGAATAATAGTAGTTTAAATGGTGTACATAGTAGAATAGGCAAATATATGAACCTTTCTTCGGGGAACAATAATCGTTGCATGAATAGATTAAGATTGTTAAAGTATTAACACGCTGCGTTTTCTCGCATAAGAATTTACTGCTGTTAACTTTTTTTGTCTATGTTCGGGATCTCCTCTGTCGTTGCGATAAGAGGCACTACCTTTCCATGAGCAATGTTTTTGTCCTTTCCAATCTGGTGTCCATGTTAAGGGATAAAGATGAGTGACGAGATGTCGCACAAACGGGCGCATACAAGAACGTGCTCTTAGAAGCGTTCTGAGAAGTCGTGATACGCTCCATAGCGGCCACAACCAGTTCGTGAGACGTTCATACCAATGCTTGCAGGCACACGTCAGTGCACTGCAAGATCGTGGTATATTGCGTGATTTCGAGGATGAATATGGGCAGTATAGTTTTTTTCAGAGCTGCGCCAGCATAGTTGTCTTGCAAGTCGGGGTGAACCTGTGAGCGTTTGACTCCAATGGTGCCCTAGACGAGAGAAATGCGGGCATAAAGCCTACCATGCCAATGTGCTGGTTGGGGATTTAGCGTGCTGCTCGTGAGTGTCACAGATGAATAACCAGGGACTTATACTTGGATATTCGTGACATACTGTGTAGCTGGCGTGTGTTGGGCGACTGAATCCTCAACAGAAACCAGTCCTGGCTTGGTCATATTACATTGCCTCTGGAAAGGTGTGCTTTGATCGCGAACACTGCATAACATAGAAAAAGAAGTTGCAACTATAAATTTATTGTCTTGTATAGCCATGGCTAACCCAGTCTCTGGAGTATCAGTGAGGCGTAGTGAGAACTTGGAGGCCATGTCGTAGGACGCGCACATCACTGTCGTCAATAGCGGCGAGCAGCGAGACATCTCAACGTAACAGGAATTATGTAAGAGTATTGTATAAGGTAAACAAAAAAAATAAATAATAAATAAAAAATAAATAATAAATAAAAAAAAAATAAATAAATAAATAAATAAAAATGGTACGATATACTAGGATAAGTTAAATTGTAGGATTTAACAATAACTAGATTAATATTGTGGGGGTTATCTACCACAAGTGTTTGGCGCGCGCCTGTTGGGATGTTATTTTTCAGGTCATCAAATCACAGACCCAAGATGGAGGGACGACCGGCGAACGAACGTAGAATAGTTGTTTGTTCTTTATAAGCTCAGTAAAACTTCAGCCTGCATAATAACATAATTTATTCAGAAGACATAGAATGTAGATCGTTGGCATATGGTAGTTAATTCTTGAGCATGTCTACTGTCGATCTATGTAAGTAATAGTAATATTGGTGCGGGTCCGCACATTTAGTTGTTCATCCATTACATAGCATCAGTTATCACACACCATGTACAATACTGAGATCGGTCTCTACACATATATCAAAATAAATTATTTCCATGTCTAGATTAGATGTTATAATGATAGCTACAGATAAATAACTATAAAAGTAAAATAAGAGTGTCTGAAATGACAAACCATCAATGTGTCATTATGTAAATTTATTATAACATAGAAGGTCATGGGAAAAAGTTAGGCATAAGATTTTTGTAAGAATTGTGCAGATGACGGGGATCGTGGCAATGCAGGGGCCAGCCGGAGGTCATCGGCTACCTGCAAGAAGAAAGCGTCAGCGCGCTACCTGACGTGAAGGGCGGGAGAGCATCCGGTCCTACAAGCTGACAGCACCGGGCCGTGTACCTGACGGATTACGCGGGATCCTCGCCGGGCCACAAGCGAAAGTGAGGCTGGCCGTTGACACTGACACGCGACCCACACGCGACAGCCTGCTAGCTCTCCGGACGCGGCAGCCGTTTGGAGGGATTCCCTGCGGCAGACCACGTTGTCGTGAGTACACTAAGAAGATCACATATCGTGTCAGAACCTGCGCCTCATGTGCCTCAGGACAGAAAGGGGATGCTCTATACTCACCTGTTTGGGTTTTTACAACTCACTAACATTGGCCGATCTGCATACACAAAGCAGTATCGTGCCACACTAACAAATGTATAGTCTCATTTCTAACTTCTCCTCTCTATTAGAGAGCAGTTTTAGCAATCGTCGCTCCTAGTTCGATCCTGTATGGATGACCTCACACACTTGTGGAGTCACTCCACGTGCCATCATCCCTCGTCGAACTGCAATATTGGGAAACGTAAAGTACTGTCCAGCGAGAGAAGAGACCTAGACTAGTGATGTATCCCAACATATAGACCTCAGAGACAATTCATCGACGTGAGGAGAGCCTATCACTGTGTCTTCCTACTGTACTGCCGTGATCATATGCGTAGGTCTTGGTGCAATCTCAACAGAGTACTGCAGATGCTCCAGAACACCCTATTGCCGTTGCAACATCGTAGCAACAACACCCGACGTTTAGCCCTATGTGATGTCAGTACTGTGGAATTTGTGAAGTGCTTCGAATATTTCTAACAATGTGATTTAGTGCCTCATTCTCAGCACAGTCGTGAACTTTGTACAATGTGCACGCACAACTTGATGCCCCATGAACCTTGTTTTTTTTTCTTTCTTTTCTTTCTTAAATTTCATTCTCTAATGTTGTTTTTGTAATATATGTTATGCCTTGTATGTGTTGTGTTTTACACTGTAATTCTTATTACAAATTACTGTATTGTTCTCCACACCATGTTTTTTTTTTGTATTTTGTATTGATTGTTGTGTGTATGCAAACAGTGTGCCTGAAGTCCCCATAAACTGAAGCAGATACCACCACTGTCATTGTGAATGGACCATCAGTTCAGGGAACATTTTGTAAAGGTTATTCTTGCTGCAGGGAGACAGAATGAATCGGAGGTTGTAATTAGATTCTGAAAGCTCACAAAGAGATTGTTAACTTAAATAGTATCATGTGTGAGTGAGTTCAGGTTAGTTTAATGATACAAATTGTTGTAACATCTTGGGCATTTAATTGCGGAGCACTCCAACTCTGATTGTAAAGAATAAACTGCTCCATATTTGGCTCACATGCCCGAGCCATATTTAGAGCGTGAATGTCTGTGTGAATCGGTGTTTGGAAGGGGCTCCCTGGGTATGGATGTGTGATGTGAGTGTTAGTGTTCCATATTAAGAAGGTGAAGTTGGCTACATCATAAATAATCCTCCCTCTATGAGCTGCATTTTTCAGTTGCAGTGATTTTCTTTATAGAGTGCGGCATGTGGAGTCAGTTTGCGAGATTGTTCTTGGGCGATTGACTCACTACCTTGCTCCTAAGTGAGCCAACCGCTCACCAATTACAATCTAAAAATGGCGTAGGGGCAATGAGAGGTGGCATGAGCCCCCTCTCATATTTCTATCTTACGATTCTCCTCTCTAATTGCATGCGGTGGAAAGTTGCTATTCCTTCACACGCGGACTTCCCACGCAGCGTCTCTCGTCACCCGGGTGGTCCGGTGACAGGCGGGCTCTGTTGAACTGGAGAGGGTTAAGCCGACGGGTGCGAGGAAGTCGAGTGAATGCTTTGCAGACGCCGACATTGTCAAAAGACACGCCCGGAGGGGTTTGAAGTAGCGGCTGGGCTAGAGGTTCCGTTACTTCGCAGAATCTTAGCGAAAACACTTTCTGGCGGGCTACCAGCGAGGCGTGGGAATGACTTGTGTACCCAGGCAGTTGTGGCGAGAAAATTCCCGCGCTTTCTGCAAAATAGTAACTGTGATTGGCTTGCTCAGGGCATAGCTCCGTGACGTAGCAAAATCAGCGCAGAAATTGGCGCCAAGAATCTCCATTGGTGGAATGGTAGTGCTCCGTCAATGGAGTGGAATTTTCCGCCGGTTTTCGAGTTGCTGATTGGAACGTTTAACCACGGCCACTGTCGTGGGGACGGGAATGTTCTGTGTTCGGCCTGTACGGGTGCTCAGGGTAGTCGGCTCTCGCCTTTCGGTCGAGGACGTCGAAGCAACCAGCCATCGCCGCCGATACGCCAGATCGTGTTCTGCCAGTCAAGAAGACAGTTTGGTAATGTATGTCCGCAGCACCGGCAGATAGGGATTTTCCTAGTCAATCAGAGCTCAGCAGAGCGCGCCTGTTCGTCTTTTTCTAACTTTGTTCTGTCTTGAGTAGCAGCAATTACTGCTGTGTTAGCTGTGTGTCTCTCTTGAGATTTGAGTGGCAAGGAATTGGCTCCACATACCACTTCGTCTTAAACCTCACGATCTAGTTTAGGGACAACTGCACCTTTACAGTGTTTGTATGAGTCTCCAATTTGAGCCAATTTGATGTATTATAAATATTTCATGTGTTTTTTTTTATTATTTTGTGTTTAGTCTTAATAAATCATATTGTTATTTTGGACAGAACTTTCATTCTGTTAATCGGTAGAGCAACCCATCATTTCCCACTATGTTAATGAAACCTTCGTTTATTTAACTTATTTATCAAATTAAATTTTTGCAGGTGCCAAACTCTCTTCTACTCCACTGGCAGGGTTGATTAGAGTCAGTTCGCGTGTTTTTTTTATCCTTGTGCAACAGCAAAAGTCGGAGTTAGAATAGGGGGGGCTTAGAGCATCATTTACATATGTAGATTCAAGAAGAATTTAGTGTCAAATACACTGCTAGCCCCGGCACCTCGCAATATGTTTGGCTATTTGGAAGGCGAACCGGCGATTCGCATGAGGTCGGCAGCGCGTCACTGCAACTCCACTCGGGAGTTTCGACAAGCCTTTCTCTCCGCCTATTGGTCGGGAGCGGCACAAGATAGGATCAAGCATGGCATAATTATGCTGCCAAATTTGAACCAGTCTGGTTTCGGCAGCCCAGCACGCCTATTCGACCACATGCTGCAGGCGAATCAATTTCTATACGATCCATACGGACCTGCGGAACTAATTAGGATATGCATCACCAAATTGCCGATGCACTTGCGCCACGTCATTCTTGCGGGACTATGCAAAGAGGACGTGGAAACGTTTAAGACACTTCTCCAAGAGTTGGAATATAATACAGCAGAATGCCCGCCTAATTAGGCACAAAGTTATTACGGGGCACAGCAGCGCGATCGCAGTCGTGGACGTAGTACTAATCAACGGCGTGACTGGTCGTCGCGACGCGAACGGAACAATAATCGGGACCGGCCGTATAGAAACTGGGGTAACAGTCGCGAACACAGGTGGAACAACGGAAATGATCGAGGATGGGGACAAGATCGTGAACGCAACAGGTACGGCAACCAGAATCGATACTACGATGAACACGGTGGAAATAGGATTGTAGGCGGAGCACCACATGATGTTGAAATTCGGCCGGCCAACCCTAGACATAATCCAGCAAATGGAAATGAACGAAACCGGCAATGACAAATGATCAGCGCAGAAGGCGCCCAATCGGAACAAATGTGCGACATGGCAAATGAGTAGAAAGTACAGTGAGGAGTAGAGAGGACGGCGAAGAGAACCAATTGATTACTTTACATTTGTAATAAATGCATTTTGAATAATATGTTGGTAAAAATAATGATAAAGATGTTTCTATGTGATTGATTGAAGTGATGTTTTTAGTTTTTTTTTTTCTCTTTCCTTGTGCAATTAGGATTTAGGTTGGTTCAAAATGTGAAGATAAAAGGTTTCTTTGTGAACGAGTGAAATGCTGTTTATGGTTTTTTGGTGTAAATTGAGAAGAGTCGCTCCTGAGAGAAGCAAGATCTGTGTTGAATTAATGCAAAACTCAGGGGAATATCCGATCTGTGGGTATTACGGGTCTGGCAAACCCAGGTCCCCAGCTGTTAGCAGCCTTGTTTCCGATTTTCTGCTTTCAGTGCTACTATCTATCTATTACTATTCTATATCTGTCAGTATAAATGAGGATCTCTTACTATAGTATGCGTGCTGTATGAATATTTTAAGATAGGAGAACTCTGAGAAAGGAATGAGTAAGTTTGGAATCTTGAAAACAGGATGCGATAATACGATTGTTTAACCAATGGCTTCCCAATATACGCTAATATGTTAATATTGATGATATATGTCTTTTTTATTCTTTATAGCTGAGTACGTAAAGTGCTGTCTGTGGATTTCGTAAGTAGATTGATTCCCTTCAAGGTGAAAGAAGAATTGTGGTTTGTGTAATTTACGTGGCCCTGAAATATTAGTGTGATAGTCAAATACGAGCAGTTTTTTCAGCAAATGGAGAATGGAACAGAAATATGGATACTTTCGGTAGTGTTGATTGATGTTGAGCCAAAGCCTGAAAAATTATTCTGCGTTAATACTTGTCCTAGAAAAGCGACGTTTATGTGTTTTGCTGATGCTGTGAGCATTACAGCTTACTGTTTTCGCTGGTGCGGGATGCACGGCAGCCTATATGATTTGTACTGAGGAAATTTCCCTCTTGAAGGTAGAGGAAGATCAAATAATTTTGATTACGGGACCGAAGGAACGCTTGGTTTAAGGTAATAAGGATGAAGCAAAACATTTGTCATTTAAACTACAGGAGGATTCGGATCTTTTGTGTCTGTTGTAAGTTCAATATGTTTAGATGAAACTGTTTTACAGAATAGAGGAGACCACAATTTTGCCATTCATGAGAAATGAATCCAGAATAACCACCACAGGCGAAATACCTGATTTGGAAGCGAAAGGTAACTTAAAGAAATAACGAAATTGGAGCAAAATGGGTAAGAAAATGTAATATAACTTGTAAAAAAAAAAAAATTAGCCTTCTCAGAGTCATCTGCGTGATTAATTCTTGTGATAACGTAACTTTAGATGAAATTGTCTTACTGTTTTGTGTGTAAACATATGAGTATGATAAATGTATAATTGCGAGTCTCTTTTCAGGAGTGTGAACTGGTATAAATGTTTTGACGTGCAAATAACCATTGTTCTTTCTACTATGTATGTTTAAGGAACGTTTCTCCATATTTATCATGTGACAAGACATATGCGGCGAGCGTCAGGAAGAGGACGAATTAGAACAATGTTGTAGTGGTGTAAACACTTTGTTGAAGTAGCATTGAAGTAGCTTGTTGGATTAACTAGTAGTGGATAGAAGTAGAATTTTGAGTAATACATGTTTATGGATAGTTAGTTTGTAGTATAGACAACAGGTGTGCATGTGTGTGTGTAAATAACATGTGAACCCTATGCTGCCCTGACCTATTGACCTATACTTGCACAAGGCATAATCCTATTCATTTTAGTGAATTAATAAGTAGCATTTGATTTCTTAAAACGCAAGTGAACCACATTAGTGATGTGGATTTAGTTATTATATTGTCAGTTCATTTAATTTTCATTTTTACTGTCAAGTCATTTCACTTTTATTTTTTTTATATTGTCAAGTCATTTAACTCTTATTTTTATACTGTCGATTCATCTAACTTTTTTATTAAAAACAATTAAGTCTCACTTTTGTTCTTAAAAATTGAGAAAGACAATACTAAGTGGTATTATGTATGACATTTTGTAATCACATAACTATGATGAACAATTTCTGTGAATGCAGTTGAGAACGTGAAAGCGCACCGGCTAAACTCTTACGAGATAGCGGGAGCAGCGAGGAGGAGGACTAATTGTAAACAGGCGGGTTTCCCAGCAGGACACACTGTCAACCGGGCCACTTCGGGAGCGCGGTCACAACGAAAAAAGGGTACGGGACAAACACTTTCCCTTGCACCCGGAGCTAATGGTCGGCCGCACCAGTGGACCCTTCGTGGGGGTGATGACCTGAGATGGGCGAGCGGTCCACCGCGCGAAAACCATCTGCTGGCAACGCACCACACGCACGCGACCATGACGAGACGGCCGCGGTGAAACGACAGAAGACAGGGGATAAAGGGACGTGGAGCCCTTTGACAGGTACTGTCCAGAGAAACTTGCAGACGTCAACGACAACTATCAACATTTCTTGGCGGAAGCCCATTGTCAAGCGACAATTTCATGGTTCGGTGTTCTCTGGTTGCTAAGGGTGGCACAAAGAAGAGCCATTAAGTGTCATCCTTGCCCAGGAATATCAAACCGGCGAGCCAATTGAGGATAACTCAAGAATGTAACAACACAAGGGATGTGGAGCCCTTTGACACGTACTGTCGAGAGAAATTGGCAGACTTCAACGACGCCTGTCAACATTTCCTGATGGATGCCCACTGTCAAGCGACAGTAAATCATGGTTCGATGTGCTCTGGTCGCTAAGGGTGGCACAAAGAAGAGCCATTAAGTGTCATCCTTGCCCAGGAATATCAACCTGGCGTGTCAAACGAGGATACCGCACGAATTTGACAACACAAACATGGAACCAAATCGAGATGTACGTGACACGGGGCACCAAGAGAAACTTCATGAGAGGGCAGAGACGGCGGGACTGCACGCAACAGATGGACAAAAATCCCTACTGACAGTTGCAGCGACGAACCCCCCCCCCTTCCCCTTATATTGTGCCTCGGAACAGTGGAACTACTGAGTGTGCCAGTGAATAGTGATTATACGGTTCTTAGTCGAATGCATATACGTGTGTTCTTTCAGAGAAACTTTGATCGTGTATTTTGCAGGGGTTCGATTTATTGGTATTTTTTTTATTAGGCTGACTCTTGTATTTTGCAGGTGTTTTATTTATAGGTGTTTTTTTTTTAGACGTGACTATTGGACTTTCAGAGCTGTTTTATTTATCAATGTTTGTTTTTGTGTGATGTATTAGATTTGTGATATTTTGTTTCGTAAATTCATTCCTGTGGCATTGCTTCGTTTATCAGTCAGATAGCTATTCATTCTCATTGGACTGTGATCGATTAGCCTTTGCATGGGGCATATTTATAGTGAGGAACCCCATAAGGGTAACAATCACATAATTAATTGTATTTTCAGTATAATGACACAGTGCTCATTGTTTGCTAACTAACTGAAATATAGTAGAGTGATTAAATTAGTGCCACAAAGTTATTTTGATTCTACAAATTATTAGTTTTATAAGATACACAATTTTTTTGCGATAACCACTTTGTAAACATGTTTTTTTTTCTCTTATTTTTTTGCTTTTGCGGATTGTGCATTGTAATGTTCTGCTTTATAATACTGATGTTATTTTCATGTTTTTTTTTTAATTGCTGTGGCACCTTTGCTATTTTCATAAATTTTACTTGTCAATAAACAGTCATGAATTTTCCTATGATCAGTTGGCTCTTGCAATGAGCAAATACTGGTGAACTCCATAAGGGTAACAACCAGAAATTGTTTTCATATTAATGACACAGGAACCATTGTTTTTACTTGCTGACCGAATTAGGTCTACACTATCTTTTAAATAGGTGTCACAGATTGTTTTTTTCTCTATGAAATTGGTAGATTCTAAAGATGTGTTGAAATTATTGTGTTTTAGCAAGTAGCTGGTGACCTTCTGCATTTTCTTTACATTTTTGGTTTAAGTAGGGTGTGAGAAGCCTGCTTGGGAATGTCCTAGCATGGCCAGAAAATTCCCTGCACAGTCTTTTCCCAGAGTGTTGGGGTTATGAAAGGTCTCTGTTGGATTCCTTTCATGTTAATTTCTTAAATCTGTTGTCATTTACGGCATAAATTCCTCTTCTAAATTTACTGTGGTATTTCTGACTATCTGGGAGGAGACTGAGCAGTGAAACGTGTTACTTTTACACATAAACAGGAACGATCTGTCACACTACTACACTTTAAAACACAGTTTATATGTAATTCATGTCACACAGTCTCATACGGAACCTACATCCGCTTTCTTTTATATACTGTACATGATAAGATACTGTCATCCCCCTTCCCTTCTGTGTGAGAGGATGAATGAGCAAATGTGTTTCTAGTTGCATGCTTGAGGGTAGCAGACAAGCCTGTCTGCTAGAGAACAGTAGGACCAACGTCGGAACAGGTAGCTACGCTTTCTAAAAGCAGAGAGGTTTCCATTCTTAGCATGTTTCTGTCTGTCCCTTGTCATGTTGGCATAGGAAGCTGTCTCTCTGGTCACTTCCGTTTGTATCTGGGAAGCACACTCGGTAGGAGCGCAGGTCAGTCTGTCCGCGGCGAGCGTCTGAAGTGGTAAGATCTCCGGCTAAGCGCGTGTCTGCTAAGTCCATAGAACAATGGATTTCTTAACTACATCTACATCTATATTTATACTCCGCAAGCCACCCAACGGTGTGTGGCGGAGGGCACTTTACGTGCCACTGTCATTACCTCCCTTTCCTGTTCCAGTCGCGTATGGTTCGCGGGAAGAACGACTGTCTGAAAGCCTCCGTGCACGCTCTAATCTCTCTAATTTTACATTCGTGATCTCCTCGGGAGGTATAAGTGGGGGGAAGCAATATATTCGATACCTCGTCCAGAAACGCACCCACTCGAAACCTGGACAGCAAGCTACACCGCGATGCAGAGTGCCTCTCTTGCAGAGTCTGCGACTTGAGTGTATTAAACATCTCCGTAACGCTATCACGGTTACCAAATAACCCTGTGACGAAACGCACAGCTCTTCTTTGGATCTTCTTTATCTCCTCCGTCAACCCGATCTGGTACGGATCCCACACTGATGAGCAATACTCAAGTATAGGTCGAACGAGTGTTTTGTAAGCCACCTCCTTTGTTGATGGACTACATTTTCTAAGCACTCTCCCAATGAATCTCAACCTGGTACCCGCCTTACCAACAATTAATTTTATATGATCATTCCACTTCAAATCGTTCCGCACGCATACTCCCAGATATTTTACAGAAGTAACTGCTACCAGTGTTTGTTCCGCTATCATATAATCATACAATAAAGGACCCTTCTTTCTATGTATTCGCAATACATTACATTTGTCTATGTTAAGGGACAGTTGCCACTCCCTGCACCAAGTGCCTATCCGCTGCAGATCTTCCTGCATTTCGCTACAATTTTCTAATGCTGCAACTTCTCTGTATACTACAGCATCAGCCGCGAAAAGCCGCATGGAACTTCCGACACTATCTACTAGGTCATTTATATATATTGTGAAAAGCAATGGTCCCATAACACTCCCCTGTGGCACGCCAGAGGTTACGTTAACGTCTGTAGACGTCTCTCCATTGATAACAACATGCTGTGTTCTGTTTGCTAAAAACTCTTCAATCCAGCCACACAGCTGGTCTGATATTCCGTAGGCTCTTACTTTGTTTATCAGGCAACAGTGCGGAACTGTATCGAACGCCTTCCGGAAGTCAAGAAAAATAGCATCTACCTGGGAGCCGGTATCTAATATTTTCTGGGTCTCGTGAACAAATAAAGCGAGTTGGGGGTCTCACACGATCGCTGTTTACGGAATCCATGTTGATTCCTACAGAGTAGATTCTGGGTTTCCATAAACGACATGATACTCGAGCAAAAAACATGTTCTAAAATTCTACAACAGATCGACGTCAGAGATATAGGTCTATAGTTTTGCGCATCTGCTCGACGACCCTTCTTGAAGACTGGGACTACCTGTGCTCTTTTCCAATCATTTGGAACCCTCCGTTCCTCTAGAGACTTGCGGTACACGGCTGTTAGAAGGGGGGCAAGTTCTTTCGCGTACTCTGTGTAGAGTCGAATTGGTATCCCGTCAGGTCCAGTGGACTTTCCTCTGTTGAGTGATTCCAGTTGCTTTTCTATTCTTGGACACTTATTTCGATGTCAGCCATTTTTTCGTTTGTGCGAGGATTTAGAGAAGGAACTGCAGTGCGGTCTTCCTCTGTGAAACAGCTTTGGAAAAAGGTGTTTAGTATTTCAGCTTTACGCGTGTCATCCTCTGTTTCAATGCCATCATCATCCCGGAGTGTCTGGATATGCTGTTTCGAGCCACTTACTGATTTAACGTAAGACCAGAACTTCTGTCAAGTCGGTACATAGAATTTTACTTTCGAATTCACTGAACGCGTCACGCATAGCCCTCCTTACGCTAACTTTGACATCGTTTAGCTTCTGTTTGTCTGAGAGGTTTTGGCTGCGTTTAAACTTGGAGTGAAGCTCTCTTTGCTTTCGCAGTAGTTTCCTAAATTTGTTGTTGTACCACGGTGGGTTTTTCCCGTCCCTCACAGTTTTACTCGGCACGTACCTGTCTAAAACGCATTTTACGATTGCCTTGAACTTTTTCCATAAACACTCAACATTGTCAGTGTCGGAACAGAAATTTTCGTTTTGATCTGTTAGGTAGTCTGAAATCTGCCGAACCTCAAAGTTTTTATTTCTTCTCCGTGGCTTTTAATACCTACTTCGAATTTTTCTTTTGTTTCCTTTATTGCTTACTCAATATACAGATTGAATAACATCGGGGAGAGGCTACAACCCTGTCTCACTCCCTTCCCAACCACTGCTTTTCTTTCATGTCCCTCGACTCTTATAACTGCCATCTGGTTTCTGTACAAATTGTAAATAGCCTGTCGTTCCCTGTATTTTACCCCTGCCAGCTTCACAATTTGAAAGAGAGTATTCCAATCAACATTGTCAAAAGCTTTCTCTAAGTCTACAAATGCTAGAATCGTAGGTTAGCTTTTTCTTAATCTAGTTTCTAAGATAAGTCGTAGGGTCAATACTGCCTCACGTGTTCCAATATTTCTACTGAATCCAAACTGATCTTCCCCGAGGTCGGCTTCTACCAGTTTTTCCATTCGTCTGTAAAGAATTCGCGTTAGTATTTTGCAGCTGTGACTTATTAAAGTGATAGTTCGGTAATTTTCACATCTGTCAACACCTGCTTTCTTTGGGATTTGAATTATTATATTGAAGTCTGAGGGTATTTCGCCACTCTCATACATTTTGCTCACCAGCTGCTAGAGTTTTTCAGGACTGGCTCTCCCAAGGCTGTCAGTAGTTCTAATGGAATGTTATCTACTACCGGGGCCTTGTTTCGACTTAGGTCTTTCAGTGCTCTGTCAAACTCTTCATGCAGTATCAAAACTCCCATTTCATCTTAATCTACATCCTCCTCCATTTCCATAATATTGCCGTCAAGTACCTCGCCTTTGTATAGACCCTCTATATACTCCTTCCACCTTTCTGCTTTCCCTTCTTTGCTTAGAACTGGGTTTCAAAAATGGTTCAAATGGCTCTGAGCACTATGGGACTCAACTGCTGAGGTCATAAGTCCCCTAGAACGTAGAACTACTTAAACCTAACTAACCTGAGGACAACACACACACATCCATACCCGAGGCAGGATTCGAACCTGCGACCGTAGCGGTCGCGCGAACTGGGTTTCCATCTGAGCTCTTGATATTCATACAAGTGGTTCTCTTTTCTCCAAAGGTCTCTTTAATTTTCCTGTAGGCAGTATCAATCTTACCCCTAGTGAGATAAGCCTCTACATCCTTACATTTGTCCTCTAGCCATCCCTGCTTAGCCATTTTGCACTTCCTGTCGATCTCATTTTTGAGACGTTTGTATTCCTTTTTGCCTGCTTCATTTAGTGCATTTTTATATTTTCTCCTTTCATCAATTACATTCAGTATTTCTTCTGTCACCCAAGGATTTCTACTAGCCCTCGTCTTTTTACCTACTTGATCCTCTGCTTGATGTGTTTTTAGGTAAATAAAAGAATATTTTATATGTGAACTTAAGTTCAAATGGTTCAAATGGCTCTGAGCAATATGAGACTTTACATCTGAGGTCATCAGCCCCCAAGAACTTAGAACTATTTAAACATAACTAACCTAAGGACATCACACACATCCATGCCCTAGGCAGAATTCGAACCTGCGACAGTAGCAGTCGAGCGGCTCCGGACTGAAGCGCCTAGAACCGCTCGGCAACAACGACCGGCTTGAACTGAGGTGAGTGGTAGTAGTAGTAGTAGTAGCTTTATTCATCCGTAGACCTCTTTCTACAAGGATATAGGACATGTCAAAGTATTTACAAGTTTAGACCAATTTAAAATAAGCTAATTCGTATACACATATATTTTCTTCTAGTTAGAGACAATCATTAGATTTACTCCTGGTATACAATACTTTTTTTGCAACTAACTTATTAAATAATGTAATGCCACACTGTTCACTCATATGTCATTATCAGTCACTGCACACGCTATACACATATTGTTTCGTGAGATGTTGTGCTCAGAAAGAGGAAGAGGTGTTAGTATCGTGCTATGCATAACTTCTAGAAAGGAAAAAAAAGGAAGAAAACATAATGTTATGGTGTTGCGTGGAATGTTTGATGTTTTATAATCATTATTATTATTATTATTATTTATTTTGTGAGTGTGGGTTTTATTCTGTCAAGTTGCGCAATGGATTGATCCAACAAGTACACTTTGGTTCCTGCAAGTAACAATTTCCACCTCACACTACTACAGACGCTCCTATTGTACCAACAAGAACTGCTTGAAAAACATTCAGCAACAAATATCTTCTGGAGTCGTCTGCTGTAGGGAAAAGACACAAAAATATTCTCTATATTCTTACGTAACTAGTGGGATACTTGGGTATGGAAGTATTTCTAGTTAGTGTAAGAAAAACATTTAACGAACGAAAAATATTATTTATTACAAAAAATTCTGAGAAATCAAGTGAAACTTTTTCTCATATAAAAAGATTAATAAATTTCCGGGTGCTTTTCGGAACAGTAGATTGCTTCTTTATGGATAGGAATGCTATTATTTTACAAAGTATGGAAAGGTTCTTTTCTCCCTTTTCTTTAAGAATGTTATTTACTCGGCGGAATGGCTGAGAGCTGCGCCTACACAGCTTGAGTAACTTTGCTAGGAACGGTCAAGGCTGTCGCGTAAGAAATGTATTGGGAGGGGGGGGGGGGGGAGGGCGGTACTGTTATCGAGGACAGATGGGGCTCGCATACGCTGTAGCGCACAACACCGTGAGCTGCGACGACTGCTGCCTGCGTCGCTCGCTACTGACAAATAACACGACTTTCTCTTTCTATCTGGATTGACCTTCGCCAATCAAACTCTCCCTACGCCTTGATGAAGTCAAGGACTCCTATCCGCCCCTAGTCTAACTATTGAAGTGGTACACCGGTCAGATAAGCAGTCCACCGCGATGCCACTCAACACGCATTCGCAGGCGTTTAACTAGTACTCTGTCCAAATTCACATGGCACAGTAAGTGTGGCGGCCAACACAGTGAACAACGCTTAATCGCGAGTGACTCAATATAGAGTGTCAGGCCGATTCGCTAACGGCAGAGGTGCTCTCCCAGTGGAGTACATCTTAATGAGTGGCATTACGAGCGGTAAGATGTTCAAATATGTGTCCCTTTGATTCCGAAACAACTATACCAAACATGTGGATATATCTTCCACTCACAGGTAACTTAAAACAAGAAATGGCATGGGTTTCGGGAAAGACAAGTGAGGATATTACACATTTATTTTTGTACCGAGGCTGCGCTTTTCCATCCACACTGACCCTTGCCACCGCTCATATCCCGACCATTTACCTTCTTACATGCAAATCACTATAAGCTATGTTTCGGCCATTGCCAATCTCATACTATAAACAGCGGTAGCTGGCCGGAGTGGCCGTGCGGTTCTACGCGGTATAGTCTGGAACCGAGCGACCGCTACGGTCGCAGGTTCGAATCCTGCCTCGGGTATGGATGTGTGTCATATCCTTAGGTTAGTAAGGTTTAGTTAGTTCTAAGTGCTAGGCGACTGATGACCTCAGAAGTTAAGTCGCATAGTGCTCAGAGCCATTTGAACCATTTTTTGAACAGCGGTAAGGGACAGTCGATGAGAAACAGACTTATTACACCTAAAACATAGTATGTGATGAGTTTTATTCATATTTGTTGACAGTTCCACGATAAAACGAGAAATGGCAGCTCTATCGCTGATTTCAGAGTCTCACTAATGTCAACTTCGTCAGGATACGTGCATATTGAAAGGGTACAGTACCGCCCGACATTGAAAATAGGTACGAAATACTTCGATATTTTTGTCAGAACAACACATTTTTTTTGTAAAGTAACTCAATTTCAATTAATACAGCGAAGCCGGATACCAGTGTGGGAAAGAATGACAATTTATTTATCTAATTGATCACATGTGCACTCCCTCAAAATAAATCCCTACATCCAGTTTGGTGAGATCTGTGAAATGAATGAATGTATGGTTGTCTGCTAACCACAGATAGTGAATGTGAATAAATGATCATCTTTGAGTCGATCCTTTGGCTACCTTTGGTGGGACCAAAGAGATGGAAGTTACCAGAGCTTTGGGCGTCTGAAATGTGGCTGACCAATAAGGTAGCAAGGTGCTTCTCCCACTTCGAGAGAGGTGCGAGAGAACCGGAATACGGCCATGTTTCAGCACTCTGCCGCTGGACCTTCTGCTGCAAAGACCTGTTTTTTGTTGTGCTCCGTAATGAAAGAGTGGAGGCATGGTATGGATGTGGAATATTTAAGAGTATTTAGAATTAATAATTTCTCTTTCTCAGGAACTTTTGTGGGGAGAATTAAATGTGAGGCAGGTAATTTTAAGGGGATTGTAGTAAACCAACGGTCACAATGAGCCCACGTGTAGTTGTAAGTTGAGATACATCCGTGTGCTTAAGTTAAGCTGAATTAATAGCGTGTGTACAATAAGCTGAAATATTTAAGAAATAGCGTGTGTATCATAAGTTGAAATATTTAAGAAATATCATTCCGTGTGACGCTAAATTTAAACTCTGAGAGAGAATCAAGGTGAGTCGGCCGTCTTTCCAGCAACGCCACTTGGCTTGCATTGCACAGGAAGACGTACGTTTATCTCCAGAGTTCACAGTAGGAAAGTAGAATTACAAAGTGGGGCAGTGTCGTGTGAAACTGGGATAAATATTGATTGAAGTGGGAAAGCGGAAAGTGATGATGTTGTAACCGTTCTTTGTGTAGTATTTCATATTGTTGTGTTGTGTATGTCATGTAATTTGGGTATGTGTGTTTTGCATGGGAGTAGCAAGGTAGTTTCGAAAGATTTGTGGGTTATGCTTGTTCCTTCTGTATCGCTCGATCTGGAGGAAAGTTTCGTGAGGATGATTGTGAGAGTCGAAGTGTGAGGTATAATAAAAGATCCACCATCCTATCCAGGAAGTGCACTGTTGCGGTAAATAGATTACGAGACCATAGTATCGAGATTCACTAATGTAAAGCCATGCCCACTGGGCGGAATTTCTCATGTTATATTGTTGTAGGTTGTAGAATTTGTGTGTTTAGGAATAAATCAAATAGTGAAAGGAAAGAGATTGGTGGCCTTTTTCATTAAATTGTATGTTGTCATAATATCCCGAATTTATATAAAAGCCGTTAAATCAAAGACAAAAAGTAAATGTGGTATTGCCAATGCGTAGTGTGCAGTCAGAGTTCTATAAATCACTGATAGTCAGATGCGTGTTTCCGTTGCGTGTTATTCACACAGGAGGATAATTTGTAACTAAATAGTAAGATACGAGAATTCATGTTACTCGATAAATTAAGGAAGAATCCACTCGCTTGGCAAACCACTCATCTTGCAGGCCTGACTGCTTGATGCCACAGTATGAGAAAGGCAAGTGGGTGCCTCTCAATATAAAGAGTGGTAAGTACAAAAATATGGCCGCCAATAGTAGTAACGTGTGCAGTATCCGTCCCTGAACGCAAATGTAAAGCTGTTACTAATCAGGTAAATGTGTAAAATTCTTTAACGATGTATACAGTGTTGTGTCCCGTGCCATTTTTATGTGGATTACCTGACAGTGTGAGGGCAGAAATGTTATGAGCCATCCTTCAAATCGTTTACGTGCTGTAGTAAAGCACTCCATCTTCAGGCCACAAGTGGCCCATCGGGACCATCCGACCGCCGTGTCATCCTCAGATCTCGCAGTCGTTATGATGATTTTCTGTGACCAGACGCATTACTATTCGGTCGAGTAGGTCCTCAGTTGGCATCACGAGGCTGAGTGCACCCCGAAAGATGGCAACAGCTCATGACGGCCCGGATGGTCACCTATCCAAGTGCCGGCCACGCCCGACAGCGCTTAACTTCGGTGATGTGACGGGAACCGGTGTATCCACTGCAGCAAGGCCGTTGCCTCTGCTGTAGTTAAGTGATAACAAGATATATTTTATTTTGTGCTGGACCATACAATAATTTTTGAGGTTGTTGTAGTTCATTATTCCAAAAATTGATAATACAAATCTTAGTATCATAAACTGATAAAATTCGAACTTTTTTAAATTTACTCCTATATTTTTCAGTGGTTTCAGAGTAAGGTATCGTTAACCCGGTCAGAAGTAAATAGTGGTAAGTCAATGGTATCTCACGCTAAATGCACACAATTTGCAGTAAACAATGTTAAGCATCCACTGATATTTTTAGGAATAAAATTTTGGATAGAATTTACGATTTTAAAAGTACATCGTTACTCTAGAAATATTTGAAACAGTAACTTAACTTAATTAAAAAATCCCAGTGGATGTGCTTGAAATATATTAGGCCTATTTATGAGATTTTATTGAAACTTTACTGCGGAATTTCTCAGAACATTCAACTTGCTATCTACCATAATTTACCGCCAAAGTCTTCATATTACTTTTTCTTCTACTGCTGCTGAGATTGGAAGGAGAAATCTTGTAGATGAGTTTCGTCCATGTTCTCTCTATCTCTCTTTCTACTTCATAATAAAATATAAAATGGGTAATTGGTTTAACGCAGTAGTAGAGTCCACAACAACGTACTGTAAGACTCGTCGATTTATTTCACAAATATGGTAAAAAGACATGATCCTGCCTCTCTTTGTGTCCGCTCAATTACTCGGCTACCAGGAGATGACAAATTATGTCTGCCGTTTTACATTTACTTTGAGGTAGATGAAAATATACTTTACGCGAAGACAATACGGCGAAAACAATATCTACAACCATAAAGCTAAAAAAAAAAGAGAGTTATGCTGCAGCCCCCCACCCCACCCCTCCATTAACCATAGACCTTGCTGTTGGTGGGGAGGCTTGCGTGCCTCAGCGATACAGATAGCCGTACCGTACGTGCAACCACAACGGAGGGGTATCTGTTGGGAGGCCAGACAAACGTATGGTTCCTGAAGACGGGCAGCAGCCTTTTCAGTAGTTGCAGGGGCAACAGTCTGGATGATTGACTGATCTGGCCTTGTAACACTAACCAAAACGGCCTTGCTGTGGTGGTACTGCGAACGGCTGAAAGCAAGGGGAAACTATCCGAGGGCATGCAGCTTTACTGTATGGATAAATCATGATGGCGTCCTCTTGGGTAAAATATTTCGGAGGTAAAATAGTCCCCCATTCGGATCTCCGGGCGGGGACTACTCAGGAGGACGTCGTTATCAGGAGAAAGAAAACTGGCGTTCTACGAATCGGAGCGTGGAATGTCATATCCCTTAATCGGGCAGGTAGATTAGAAAATTTAAAAAGGGAAATGGATAGGTTAAAGTTAGATATAGTGGGAATTAGCAAAGTACGGTGGCAGGAGGAAAAAGACTTTTGGTCAGGTGAATACAGGGTTATAAATACAAAATCAAATAGGAGTAATGCAGGAGTAGGTTTAATAATGAATAAAAAAATAGGAGTGCAAGTAAGCTACTACAAACAGCATAGTGAACGCATTATTGTGGCCAAGATAGGCACAAAGCCCACGTCTACTAGAGTAGTACAAGTTTATATGCCACCTAGCTCTGCAGGTGATGAAGAAATTGATGAAATGTATGATGAGATAAAAGAAATTATTCAGGTAGTGAAGGGAGACGAAAATTTAATAGTCATGTAGGTATTCGATAGTAGGAAAAGGAAGAGAAGGAAACGTAGTACGAGAATATGAATTGGGGGGAAGAAATGAAAGAGGAAGCCGCCTGGTAGAATTTTGCACAGAGCACAACTTAATCATAGCTAACACTTGGTTCAAGAATCATAAAAGGAGGTTGTATACATGGAAGAAGCCTGGAGATACTAAAAGGTATCAGATAGATTATATAATGGTAATACAGAGATTTAGGAACCAGGTTTTAAATTGTAAGACATTTCCAGGGGCAGATGTGGACTCTGACCACAATCTATTGGTTATGAGCTGTAGATTAAAACTGAAGAAACTGCAAAAAGGTGGGAATTTAAGGAGGTGGGACCTGGATAAACTGAAAGAACCAGAGGTTGTAAAGAGTTTCAGTGAGAGCTTAAGGGAACAATTGACCAGAATGGGGGAAAGAAATACAGTAGAAGAAGAATGGGTAGCTTTGAGGTATGAAGTAGTGAAGGCAGCAGAGGATCAAGTAGGTAAAAAGACGAGGGCTAGTAGAAATCCTTGGGTGACAGAAGAAATACTGAATGTAATTGATGAAAGGAGAAAATATAAAAATGCACTAAATGAAGCAGGCAAAAAGGAATACAAACGTCTCAAAAATGAGATCGACAGGAAGTGCAAAATGGCTAAGCAGGGATGGCTAGAGGACAAATGTAAGGATGTAGAGGCTTATCTCACTAGGGGTAAGACTGATACTGCCTACAGGAAAATTAAAGAGACCTTTGGAGATAAGAGAACCACTTGTATGAATATCAAGAGCTCGGATGGAAACCTAGTTCTAAGCAAAGAAGGGAAAGCAGAAAGGTGGAAGGAGTATATAGAGGGTCTATACAAGGGCGATGTACTTGAGGGCAATGTTATAGAAAGGGAAGACGATGTAGATGAAGATGAAATGGGAGATATGATACTGCGTGAAGAATTTGATAGAGCACTGAAAGACCTAAGTCGAAACAACGTCTCAGGAGTAGCCAACATTCCATTAGAACTACTGACAGCCTGTGAGAGCTAGTCCTGACAGAACTCTACCATCTAGTGACCAAAATGTGTGAGACACGCGAAATACCTCAGACTTCAAGAAGAACATAATAATTCCAATCCCAAAGAAAGCAGGCGTTGACAGATGTGAAAATTACCGAACTATCAGTTTAATAAGTCACGGCTGCAAAATACTAACGCAAATTCTTTACAGACGAATGGAAAAACTGGTAGAAGCCGACCTTGGGGAAGATCAGTTTGGATTCCGTAGAAATATGGGAACACGTGAGGCAATACTGACCCTACGACTTATCTTAGAAGCTAGATTAAGAAAAGGCAAACCTACGTTTCTAGCATTTGTAGACTTGGAGAAAGCTTTTGACAATGTCGACTGGAATACTCTCTTTCAAATTCTGAAGGTGGCAGGGGTAAACTACAGGGAGCGAAAGGCTATTTACAATTTGTACAGAAACCAGATGGCACTTATAAGAGTCGAGGGACTTGAATGGGAAGCAGTGGTTAGGAAGGGTGTGAGACAGGGTTGTAGCCTCTCCCCGATGTTATTCAATCTGTATATTGAGCAAGCAGTAAAGGAAACAAAAGAAAAATTCGGAGTAGGTATTGAAATCCATGAAGAAGAAATAAAAACTTTGAGGTTCGCCGATGACATTGTAATTCTGTTACAAACAGCAACGGACTTGGAAGAGCAGTTGAACGGAATGGACAGTGTCTTGAAAGGAGGATATAAGATGAACATCAACAAAATCAAAACGAGATTAATGGAATGTAGTCGAATTAAGTCGGTTGATGCTGAGGGAATTAGATTAGGAAATGAGACACTTAAAGTAGTAAAGGAGTTTTGCTATTTGTGGAGCAAGATAACTGATGATGGTCGAAGTAGGGAGGATATAAAATGTAGACTGTCAATGGCAAGGAAAGCGTTTCTGAAGAAGAGAAATTTGTTAACATCGAGTATAGATTTAAGTGTCAGGAAGTCGTTTCTGAAAGTATTTGTATGGAGTGTAGCCATGTATGGAGGTGAAACATAGACGATAAGTAGTTTGGACAAGATGAGAATAGAAGGTTTTGAAATATGGTGCTACAGAAAAATGCGGAAGATAAGGTGGGTAGAGCACATAACTAATGAGGAGGTATTGAATAGGACTGGGGAGGAGAGGAGTTTGTGGCACAACTTGACAAGGAGAAGGGATCGGTTGGTAGGACATGTTCTGAGGCATCAAGGGATCACCAATTTAGTATTGGAGGGCAGCGTGGTGGGTAAAAATCGTAGAGGGAGACCAAGAGATGAATACACTAAACAGATTCACAAGGATGTAGGCTGCAGTACGTATTGGGAGATGAAGCAGCTTGCACAGGATAGAGTAACATGGAGAGCTGCATCAAACCAGTCTCAGGACTGAAGACCACAACAACAACAACAACATGCTGCAGCCAGAGGAGGTGTGATATAGGAGGGCTTGCTGAAAAGTGATTCCCCCGAATTTTAAATGTGAAAACTCTTAAAGCTTTTTTATACTATAAAACAAACGTTGTCAACGCTCTATACCTTCGTTCTTCATGCCTACGTATTTCTTTCTCAACATAGTCACCCTGGCGATGGACGATTGTTTGATTTGTTGACACAACTACTTCACCACAGCTTCCACCGCTTGTCAAGTTCTTGAAAGTATTTTTTAAGTTCTGGAAACAGGTGAATATCGGATAGGCCAAGTCGGGACTGTATGGAGGATGTGAATGTGAAAGTCGTGTGGCTAGGGCCTCCCGTCGGGTAGACCGTTCGCCGGGTGCAAGTCTTTCGATTTGACGCCACTTCGGCGACTTGCGAATCGATGGTGGATGAAACACAAAACACAAAACCCAGTCCCTGAGCGGAGAAAATCTCCGACCCAGCCGGGAATCGAACCCGGGCTCCTAGGATTGACGTTCTGTCGCGCTGACCACTCAGCTACTGGGGGCAGACTGCATGGAGGATGACCGATGACAGTTAACCCAAGGCGTTAGATTGTTGCAGAAGTCGCAGCGCTCGTGTGTGACCTGGCATTGTCATGCTGAAGGACAGAGTGCACTATGTGTGGACGAACTTTTCGAATTCCAAATTCGACTACAGCACGCTGCTTCTCAAGCACTGACATATGAGTGGTGTTCAGTAATTAATGCAACACATTTTTTTCTGGAAGCAAGTTGGTTTTAACCAGGATTCCAATACCCTCGTTTGGCTACGAAAACCTAATAGTAAACATTAAGATATCACCCAAGGACATTTCGTCTGTTCCAAGGACATTTTACCTGTTCCAAAATAAGAAAAAAAAACATGCTGTTCATTTTTGGAACACAACCTACGACCAGCTTAGAGACAGAAGTGATGACAGTTTCTGCAGGACCTGACTATCATTTTGCAGGACAATGCTCAAGCACGTACAGTGCAGACTGTTACTGATTAGTTTGACTGATGTGCCTGTTAAGTGCTATATCACCTACTGCACTCCCCTGACTAAAGCCCTCGTGAGTTCAACTCGGTTTCTAAACTGAAGGAAACACTTCACGGCATTCGCTTCAGAACTGCTACAAATTCGTCGGGCAATAGACAGCGCCGCTCGAACTGTCAACACAACTGGCACTGCTATGAGTATCCTACGACTTCCACATCGCTGGCAAAAGCTTACACACAATGCTGGTGACTACTTTGAAGGTTAGTAAAACTTTGAAACACGTATCTATTTTGTACGAGCTGTAAATAAATACAGTAGTTGCCACTATTAAAGTTCCAACCCTCGTATATTCTGATACACTTTCACAATATTCACATATGTTAGTGATGACAACAGTTTATAGAGCGACCCTTCGACACGGCCGGCCCAGGTGGCCGAGCGGTTCTAGGCGCTACAGTCCGGAACCGCGCGACTGCTACGGTCGCAGGTTCGAATCCTGCCTCGGGCATGGATGTGTGTGATGTCCTTAGGTTAGTTAGGTTTAAGTAGTTCTAAGTTCTAGGGGACTAATGACCTCACAAGTTGAGTCCCATAGTGCTCAGAGCCATTTGAACCATTACAAAAACTAGAATAATGTGAAACATACAGGTCGAGAATAACGCTTACGATAACTGTTGGTAATTATTTATATGAATGTCGTGTGTATATTGTGATGACAGTGGTATACTTAATTTGATTTGGGCGTGTTTTCCACACTCATTGGTAAACTGGTGTATTGCAGTTTTGTGTTTTTCTACGAATAGATTACATTTGTTTTACATTCCCTGTCAGGATTTATAAATGATAAAAGTAATTTTGGCGTGAATAGTTTCGGGAATCAACGATGTTTTCGAATTCAAAATTACGACGCAATTTGGCTATGGTCTATTTGGGTTAGAACTGATAAAAACTAGGAAGCATTGCAGTGTCTGCGCCTCCTAAGTTTTCAGATAAGACATATAGTTTCAAAAGATAATTTAGTTAATAATTTAACATTATTGCACAATTCGTAATGTTCATTTGGTTTGTTGTTGAAGTTAACATGGCTGTTTCTATGATATAAGTTTCAGAGATTTGTTTACATATAATATGCATTTTGTCTGTTTCAAAAATTTACTTTTTCTTGATAGTTGTATAGCTGCAAATTTGGTTGTAAGCGTACACTGAAGACAATTATCGATAAACTGTAAAATCTGTATTATATTTTTGTCCATAGAACTTGTAGCGTGTCTACAGACATTATCTTTCGAAATATTGTGTGAACATATTGTAAAGATGAACTAGAGTGTTTTACTGAATCTACCGATACTATATTCAGTTACAAACATCTTTTCATCTAATTACCTTTCAAATTATTGTAGGATATAATATGACTAGTACTGCAAAATTATACCCTAAGAAATGAGTAGTACTCGATTCAACGATTACGAATTGAACGTATAGTATCACTTGATAACTGAATTATCGCTTTCGCCTGCGAGAGCGCACCATTGTAAATACGAGTAATATGGTTGGCTTGTTAGCGTTCCGTGATTTTTAACACACTTGTGTATTCCGTGACTTTACTAATGATTTTTTGCTCTGAAAGTAGACTAGACTACGGAAGGATGTATTTTCAGAGGAGGTGTACTTCAGCGAGATATAAGAAAATATTAATTTTTGTCAGCATACGCTTTTGTAAGAAGAATATATACTATAATAGTTGAGCACTGAGAAGAACGTTTTTATGAAATAATAATTATTATCTTAAAAGGTAAATTTTTTCTCATTTTTGAAGTGAATATGATGCTCATCTTTTCTCTCCTAGTAATTACGATACAAAGTGCAAGCAAGCAGAAGACTTAGGATTTTGAATGGCAGGTAGTACTGTGCGATCCCTATTTAATATCAAGGTCTTTTGAAATGAACAGATGATCTTTTGTGAAAAGCGAAAATTTGTGGAACTTTCCCTACCGACACAGACTATCATAGTTGCTCAGAACCGTATCCGCCTGAATTGCTCTTCAATAACAGCGTCAAGAATTATTCAGAGCTACATTACGACGCAGATCTTGAAAAGCTGTTTCTTACGCTGGCTGCTAAGAAGAGCTTTAACCTTGAGGGCGCTCGACTGCACTCCGGAGACGCCACGCATAACTGAAAAATTAATAATTTACTCTTTTTCAGCCATAAAGATAGTAATTAAGATCCACAGCACTAAATATTTTATTTTTGATGAAAAGGTCAATTTCAATTTTCAAATTAAAATGTAACACCAAAGGACAGATTTATTTAAAGCGTCTAATACTAGGATGGAAATGGGACCTGGTAAGACAAGGGAACAGTAGCTACAATTAATTTTGCAGCGGAAAGTTTCGACACTGCCTGTCCTTGTTGCTCTTATCAGGGATACTTAATAATTTTTGAAGTGGCCAAAGTAGGGTTATTAGAAACGCTAACCACCTGATTGTCGCCAGCTCATTCTCAGGGTCGCAACGCACCGGTACGTTAGGGACGTGTAAAACTTCTACATCTACATATACCCAACGGTGTGTGGCGGAGGACACTTTACGTGCCACTGTCATTACCTCCTATTCCTGTTCCAGTCGCGTATGGTTCGCGGGAAAAACAACTGCCGGAAAGCCTCCGTGCGCGCTCGATTCTCTCTAATTTAAATTCGTGATCTTCTCGGGAGGTATAAGTAGGGGGAAGCAATATATTCGATACCTCATCCAGAAACGCACCCTCTCGAATCCTGGACAGCAAGCTACACCGCGATGCAGAGCGCCTCTCTTGCAGAGTCCGCCACTTGAGTTTGCTAAACACCTCCGCAACCCTATCACGCTAACCAAATAACACTGTGACGAAATGAGCCGCTCTTCTTTGGATCTTCTCTGTCAACCCGACCTGGTACGGATCCCACACTGATGAGCAATACCCAGGTATAGGTCGAACGAGTGTTTTGAAAGCCATCTCCTTTGTTGATGGACTACAAATGGTTCAAATGGCTCTGAGCACTATGGGACTTAACAGTTGTGGTCATCAGTTCCCTAGAACTTAGAACTACTTAAACCTAACTAACCTAAGGACATCACACACATCCATGCCCGAGGCAGGATTCGAACCTGCGACCGTAGCAGTCGCACGGTTCCGGACTGCGCGCCTAGAACCGCGAGACCATCGCGGCCGGCTGATGGACTACATTTTCACATTGTCCTGGCACCCGCCTTACCAACAATTAATTTTATATGATCATTCGACTTCAAATCGTTTCGTACGCACTCTCCCAGATATTTTACAGAAGTAACTGCTACCAGTGGCCGGCCGGAGTGGCCGGGCGGTTCTAGGCGCTACAGTCTGGAGCCGCGCGACCGCGACGGTCGCAGGTTCGAATCCTGCCTCGGGCATGGATGTGTGTGATGTCCTTAAGTTAGTTAGGTTTAAGTAGTTCTAAGTTCTAAGCGACTGATGACCTCAGAAGTTAAGTCCCATAGTGCTCAGAGCCACTTGAACCATTTTGCTACCAGTGTTTGTTCCGCTATCATATTTTTTTTTCCATATTCGGCAGAAGGCTAACTGCAGTGTCAGTAACGTACAAAGACTATTTGAAAGAAATAAACAAATGACAGACGACTACGCGACTTTACACGTCACAGATATTAAAATGCAAATCTGCGCCTGCTAAATACGAAACTACACAATGATTTCACGGATTTAACTAAACAAGTGCGCTAAGAACACTCAAACAAATTTTCAACTTGACTGCTACACTTATATGAACGCTAAATAAGCCACTTGCTGCTACTTGCGCACTGCTGACACACTTCTCTTGCTATTGTCTCGAAATCGCTTAAGTAGTACGCCTTACATAATTGCACATTATTTTGTCCCAATAGACTTTTAATAGCGTAGAGTTTGAAGTAATCAGTGATCCGAACGTCGTGGCCTCCCCTTCTCATTAAGACTGGGAACCAACGCTCTGTGTACGCGGCACAATAAAAATCACCCTCCGCTATGCATTTTAAGGTCGTTTGTAGAGTACCGGTGCAGGTGTGGACGTAGATGGATGTCCTGCGAAGTTCGCTCGACAGGCAGCAAGCGCTACGGGAACCATCCGGGTGTCTGTCATCGAGACGAGGCGCGGTGCTGATAGTGTGGCGCCAGCAACGGCGCGTTCGCGATAGCGGGGCTGCTGACACCGCGTCAGCCGAAGTGTATCAGCCCCAGGAGCGAGGAGCAGCGAGCAGCTGGTGGTCAGCGCAACGCGCCGTCGTGTGGGCAGAGAGGACGCCACTGGCCCACGCGGCTCTTCACGTCGGCAAGTCCGTTGTCCGTCACCTCCACAGAATTAAATACACTACTGGCCATTAAAATTGCTACACCACGAAGATGACGTGCTACAGACGCGAAATTTAACCGAGAGGAAGAAGATGCTGTGATATGCAAATGATCAGCTTTTCAGAACATTCACACAAGGTTGGCGCCGGTGGCGACACCTACAACGTGCTGACATGAGGAAAGGTTCCAACCGATTTCTCAAACACAGACAGCAGTTGACCGGCGTTGCCTGGTGAAACGTTGTTGTGATGCCTCGTGTAAGGAGGAGAAATGCTTACCATCACGTTTCCGACTTTAATAAAGGTCAGATTGTAGCCTATCGCGACTGCGGTTTATCGTATCGCGACATTGCTGCTCGCATTGGTCGAGATCAAAAATGGCTCTGAGCACTATGGGACTCAACTGCTGAGGTCATTAGTCCCCTAGAACTTAGAACTAGTTAAACCTAACTAACCTAAGGACATCACAAACATCCATGCCCGAGGCAGGATTCGAACCTGCGACCGTAGCGGTCTTGCGGTTCCAGACTGCAGCGCCTTTAACCACACGGCCACTTCGGCCGGCTGGTCGAGATCCAATGACTGTTAACAGAATATGAAATCGGTGGGTTTAGGAGGGTAATACGGCACGCCGTGCAGGATCCCAACGGCCTCGTATCGCTAGCAGTCGAAATGACAGGCATCTTATCCGCATAGCTGTAACGGACCGTGCAGCCACGTCTCGATCCCCGAGTCAACAGATGGGGACGTTTGCAAGACAACAACCATCTGCACGAACAGTTCGACGACTTTTGCAGCAGCATGGACTATCAGCTCGGAGACCGTGGCTGCGGTTACCCTTGACGCTGCATCACAGGCAGGAGTCCCTGCGTTGGTGTACTCAACGACGAACATGGGTGCACGAATGGCAAAACGTCATTTTTTCGGATGAATCCAGGTTCTGTTTACAGCATTATGATGGTCGCATCCGTGTTTGGCGACATCGCGGTGAACGCACATTGGAAGCGTAATCGTCATCGCCATACTGGCGTATCACCCGGCGTGATGGTATGGAGCGCCGTTGATTACACGTCTCGGTCACCTCTTGTTCGCATTGATGGCACTTTGAACAGTGCACGTTGCATTTCAGATGTGTTATGACCCGTGGCTCTACCCTTCATTCGATCCCTGCGAAACCCTACATTTCAGCAGGATAATGTACGACCGCATGTTTCAGGTCCTGTACGGGCCTTTCTGGATACAGAAAATGTTCGACTGCTGCCCTGGCCAGCACATTCTCCAGCTCTCTCACCAATTGAAAACGTCTGGTCAATGGTGGCCGAGCACCTGGCTCGTCACAATACGCCAGTCACTACTCTTGATGAACTGTGGTATCGTGTGGAAGCTGCATGGGCAGCTGTACCTGTACACGCCATCCAAGCTCTGTTTGACTCAATGCCCAAGCGCACCAATGTCGTTATTACGGCTACAGGTGGTTGTTCTGGGTACTGATTTCTCAGGATCTATGCACCCAAATTGCGTGAAAATGTAATCACATGTCAGTTCTAGTATAATATATTTGCCCAATGAATACTCGTTTATCATCTGCATTTCTCCTTGGTGTAGCAATTTTAATGGGCAGTAGTGTATCTCTAGAGTGAGCATTCGGATGCACAGAACGGATTTTGTGTTGTCAAAATACATTGCCAGCATGGTCACGTAATCTCGGAATGCTATATGTCTGTCCGTAAACCGCCCTGTACATTTAAAATGTCATTACATCACTACGACAGATTCTCTTCGTGGGTGCTGTGGATTTGGCATAGACCTTTCTCAAATATCGTTACAATTTTTTTTTGATACTTGGAATAAACCGGTTTGTAGAGAAATGAAGGAAACCAAGAAGTTGAAACTTAGAAGAGTTACTTTGTGACTAATCTCACAGTTCAGACGCACCCATTTTTTAGTATCTGGGTCAGACACCTCGAGTTTTCATTATTATGTGGCATTTAATCGCATTACTGTGTCTTATGTAGTAAATTTTTCTGTTATAATATTCCAAAACAACTTGATAGCAAGCCAGTGCCTGTTGTCGATGTATTATGCTCGCAGTAAAAGGTCGTAAAAACGTGATAAAATGGTCTCTGATAGTGCTGTTAAAAGAATTACTGTTTGTTGCGCGTATGAAGAGTCTTGGGAGAGATGGCTGGACATTTTTAACAACTATTCATTCATGAGATTGCAGGCTCGAGTGCTGTTGTCCACGTCTCTTCCCGTACACGTCGCATTCAATCTGAAACAATTCTGCTATTTCAATACTTACAAAAATACTAATAAAGGTCGTGACGCTCACCTTTGTTCTCACGAAATAATAACGGTTTATTGTGTCTCTTGTACAATTCTCCACATAACATCAAAAGAAGCGAACAGAAAACTCTAGTTACCCTTAGTTACGAGTAAACCACAGAGAGAGTAATATTCCGAGTCAACGATATAATTATCATAGAGTCTCTCAGATAACGTCTTTGCCACTTAGCTTTCTCACAGTCGATTCGGTACATTACATATTTATTACACTACATGCCTTCGAAGGTGTCCCAATACCACCTAATTTGCCGCATATTAGCGACTATACCACCTTCTTCGTCGATTTTTTTCTAGTTTTTGTGAATATGGTTTCTTCCTTCTTGTTGGCTAGTGCACAGTTTTGCTTACTGGTAACACCTTGACATATACAGGGTAGTCCTACCACCTAATTTGCCGCATATTAGCGACTATACCACCTGCTTCGTCGATTTTTTCTAATTTTTGTGAATTTGGTTTCCTCCTTCTTGTTGGCTAGTGCACAGTTTTGCTTACTGGTAACACCTTGACATATACAGGGTGGTCCATTGATAATGACAGGGCCAAATATCTCACGAAATAAGCATCAAACGAGAAAACTACAAAGAACTCTTGTCTAGCTTGAAGGGGGCTAGATGGCGCTGCCATAGGTCAAACGGATATCAACCCCGTTTTTTTTTTAAATAGAAACCCCAATTTTTTATTACATATTCGTGTAGTACGTATAGAAATATGAATGTTTTAGTTGGACCACTTTTTTCGCTTTGTGATAGATGGCGCTGTAATAGCCACAAACGTATAAGTACATGGTATCACGTAACATTCCGCTGGTGCGGACGGTATTTGCTTCGTGATACATTACCCGTATTAAAATGGACCGTTTACCAATTTCTGAAAAGGTCGATATCGTGTTGATCTATGGCTATTTTGATCAAAATGCTCAATGGGCGTGTGCTATGTATGCTGCTCGGTATCCTGGACGACGTCATCCAAGTGTCCGGACCGTTCGCCGGATAGTTACATTATTTAAGGAAACAGGAAGTGTTTAGCCACATGTGAAGCGTCAACCACGACCTGCAACAAATGATGACGCCCAAGTAGGTTTTCTAGCTGCTGTCGCGGCTAATCCACACATCAGTAGCAGACGAATTGCGCGAGAATCGGGAATCTCAAAAACGTCGGTGTTGAGAATGCTACATGAACATCGATTGTACCCGTACCATATTTCTATGCACCAGGAATTGCATGGTGACGACTTTCAACGTCGTGCACAGTTCTGCCACTGGGCACAAGAGAAATTACGGGACGATGACAGATTTTTTGCACGCGTTCTATTTAGTGACGAAGCGAAATGGTTCAAATGGCTCTGAGCACTATGGGACTTAACATCTATAGTCATCAGTCCCCTAGAACTTAGAACTACTTAAACCTAACTAACCTAAGGACAGCACACAACACCCAGCCATCACGAGGCAGAGAAAATCCCTGACCCCGCCGGGAATCGAACCCGGGAACCCGGGCGTGGGAAGCGAGAACGCTACCGCACGACCACGAGATGCGGGCGTGACGAAGCGACATTCACCAACAGCGGTACAGTAAACAGGCATAATATGCACTATTGGACAACGGAAAATCCAAGATGGCTGCGACAAGTGGAACATCAGCGACCTTGGCGGGTTAATGTATGGTGCGGCATTATGGGAGGAAGGATAATTGGCCCCCATTTTATCGATGGCAATCTAAATGGTGCAATGTATGCAGATTTCCTACGTAATGTTCTACCGATGTTACTACAAGATGTTTCATGACAGAATGGCGATGTACTTCCAACATGATGGATGTCCGGCACATAGCTCGTGTGCGGTTGAAGCTGTATTGAATAGCTTATTTCATGACAGGTGGATTGGTCGTCGAAGCACCATACCATGGCCTGCACGTTCACTGGATCTGACGTCCCTGGATTTCCATGTGCGAACATTACGGAAGGCGAACTTCACGCTGTTTAGAGGAATGTCGTTATACGTATTGCCAAATGCATTGAGGTTGACGTACATCATTTTGAGCATTTATTGCATTAATGTGGTATTTACAGATAATCACGCTGTAACAGTATGCGTTCTCAGAAACGATAAGTTCACAAAGGTACATGTATCACACTGGAACAACCGAAATAAAATGTTCGAACGTACCTACGTTCTGTATTTTAAATTAAAAATCCTACCTGTTACCAACTGTTCGTTTAAATTGCGAGCCATATGATTGTGACTATTACAGCTCCATCTACCACAAAGCGAAAAAAGTGGTCCAACTAAAAGATTCATATTTCTTTACGTACTACGCGAATATGTAATAAAAAAAATGCTGCGCGGTACTAGCCGAGCTGTTTAAGGCGCTGCAGTCAGGGACTGTGCGGCTGGTCCCGGCGGAGGTTCGAGTCCTCCCTCGGGCGTGGGTGTGTGTGTTTGTCCTTAGGATAATTTAGGTTAAGTAGTGTGTAAGCTTAGGGACTGATGACCTTAGCAGTTAAGTCCCATAAGATTTCACACACATTTGAACATTTGTAATAAAAATTGGGGGTTCCTATTTTAAAAAACGCAGTTGATATCAGATTGACCTATGGCAGCGCCATCTAGCGGGCCAACCATAGCGCCATCTGGTTCAGTCACTATCAATGGACCACCCTGTATATTTAGCGCATTTACTCCCACTTCGTTACAGACTAAATAATGACGTGAATAAAAAGTTACAAAGCCAGATTTATCCCACATATTGAAAATGCACTGAAGCGCCAAAGAAACTGGTATAGGCATGCGTACTCAAATACACAGATATGTAAACAGGCAGAATACGGCGCTGCGGTCGGCAACGCCTATATAAGACTACAAGTTTCTGGCGCAGTTGTTAGATCGATTACTGCTGCTACAATGGCACGTTATCAAGATTTAAGTGAGTCTGAACGTGGTGTTACAGTCGACGCACGAGTGATGGCACACAGCTTCTCTGAGGTAGCGGTGAAGTAGGGATTTTCCAGTATGACCCATTTCACGAGTGTACCGTGACAATCAGGAATCCGGTAAAATATCAAATCTCCGACATCGCTGCGGCCGGAAAAAGATCCTGAAGGACGGGAGCAACGACGACTGTAGAGGATCGTTCAACGTGGCAGAAGTGCAACTCTTCCGCATATTGCTGCAGATTTCAGTGCTGGGCCTTCAACAAGTGTCAGCGTGCGAACTATTCAACGGAACATCATCGATATTGGCTTTCGGAGCCGAAGGCCCACTCGTGTACCCTTGATGACTGCACGATACAAAGCTTTGCACCTCGCCTGAGCTATTAACACTGACATTAGACTGTTGATGACTGGAAACATGTTGCCTGGTCGGACGAAAAAAAAGAAAAAAAAAATGGCTCTGAGCACTATGGGACTTAACTTCTGAGGTCATCAGTCCCCTAGAACTTAGAACTACTTAAACCTAACTAACCTAAGGACATCACACACACCCATGCCCGAGGCAGGATTGGAACCTGCGACCGTAGCGGTCGCGCGGTTCCACACTGTAGCGCCTAGAACCGCTCGGCTACTCTGGCCGGCGCCTGGTCGGACGAGTCTCGTTTCAAATTGTAGTGAGCCGATGAACGTGTACGGGTATGGAGACAACCTCATGAATCCATGGACCCTGCATGTCAGCAGGGAATTGTTCAAGCTGAAGAAGGCTCTGTAACGGTGTGGGGCGTGTTCAGTTGGAGTTATGTTGGACCCCTGATACGTTTAGATATGACTCTCTGACACTTACATAAGTGTCCTGTCTGATCACCTGCACCCATTCATGTCCATAGTGCATTCCGACGGACTTGGGCAATTCCAGCAGGACAATGTGACTTCCCACACGTCCAGAATTGCTACATAGTGGCTCCAGGAACACTCTTCTGAGTTTAAACACTGCCGCTGGCCTCCAAACTCCCCAGATATGAACATTATTGAGCATGTCTGGGAAGCCTTGCAACGTGCTGTTCATAAGAGATCTCCACCTCTTCGTACTCTTACGGAAGCATGGACAGCCCTGTAGGATTCATGATGTCAGTCCCCTCCAGCCCTACTTCAGACATTAGTCGAGTCCATTTCCGCGTGCTCGCGGGTGCCCTACACGATATTAGGCAGATGTATCAGTTTCTTTGGCTCTTCAGTGTATATACGACACGTTACTCTCTCCTGTCGCCGCCCCGTTCCCCCGACCCTTCACATACAATATATGCATGTACTTTTAATATCGTTGCACCTGTAGAATTTATTTTAGCTCTTCAGTGTCGGATCATTTAACACCATCAAGGGAAGTGGGCGACTCACATGGATGGCATCTTATGTAAGAGCATTTTATGCTTGTTAATCAAATGTCAAGGATAATAATCTGAAAGTGAAATTCAACAAATCAGGTGGTTTTGTACTACGGTTATGTGTGTGTGCGAGTTTTGTCTTATTTTTGTTCCTCATTATTATGATTCACATTCAGTCTGTTGATTTCTTACTGACTAAATTCCAAACAGAATAGACAACTTGTGTGTGACGCTGCCAGTGTTGTGATTGAAATAAACAAAGCAATTGTTCTGTACCAGACTTGTGCAGAAAATGTATTTAAAATACATGCTGAAATTTCACTTAGTGCAGCATGTTTTATTTTTTTTCAGCTTTCGTACACTTCACATATCTTCATTTCGCATTCCTGCTAGCGTGCATTTAAATTCCTGTTTACCTTTAATATGCTGTACTTGAAAAAGTTGCTTCTCTCTCTCTCTCTCTCAAATGGCTCAAATGGCTCTGAACTTAGAACTACTTAAACCTAACTAACCAAAGGACATCACACACATCCATGCCCGAGGCAGGATTCGAACTTGCGACCGTAGCAGTCGCGTCTCTCTCTCTCTCTCTCTCTCTCTCTCTCTCTCTCTCTCTCACACACACACACACACACACACACACACACACACACATTCAGTTTTTGCAAAACATCCTATCTGACCAAGAGTGAAACATGAACATTCTGCTTTTGAATAAAACACGAAACTGTTTCTTCGGGTTCATAGTATCACATGGTAAGTATATTACAGTTTAAAACACACGAAGCGGCCACAAATTGCGCAGCTGTGAGCTATCACAAATATATAAAGAGGGAGAAGCCTACCTTCAACGTCTTTTTTGAAGTTCACGACTTTCAAAAGAAATGCTCATTTTTTGAGCCACGGATTTAAACAGCCTTTCTTATGTATTACTACGCCCGTTTTACACGGACAATGCCGGCCGCTGTGGCCGAGCAGTTCTAGGCGCTTCAGTATGGAATCGCGCGACCGCTACGGTCGCAGGTTCGAATCCTGCCTTGGGCATGTATGTGTGTGATGTCCTTAGATTAGTTAGGTTTAAGTAGTTCTAAGTTCTGGGGGACTGATGACCTCAGATGATAAGTCCCATAGTGCTCAGAGCCATTTGAACCATTTTTGAACACGGACAATAACAGATTTAAAACGTACATTCAAAATGCAACCAGAACTGCGTAGAACGTAAAAGTAAACACAAACTTTATCTCCTTTCATGTATTTCTCTTTGCACCTGTAGCAACAAAAGTCACTCATGTTGATATTACGAATAAACAAACGGTGAATTGCCCGCATCTCGTGGTCGTGCGGTAGCGTTCTCGCTTCCCACGCCCGGGTTCCCGGGTTCCCGGGTTCGATTCCCGGCGGGGTCAGGGATTTTCTCTGCCTCGTGATGGCTGGGTGTTGTGTGATGTCCTTAGGTTAGTTAGGTTTAAGTAGTTCTAAGTTCTAGGGGACTGATGACCATAGATGTTAAGTCCCATAGTGCTAAGAGAGAGCCAAACGGTGAAAACGCGACAAATACGTCTATTATTAGAATTTTCAAACTCTGCAGAAAACATAAACAAACGGCGGTATCCCGAGATCGAGTGACAACCACAGGTAATGTTGATGATTTGCGCAGAACGCAACGCTCACTACAGAGATATATCTACTCTTAGGTCACCTCACCTGACCTCATCTTCTGATGACCAAGACAAGATATAGTCAGGTCGTTAGGTTAATTCGCCACCTTATACGCAGATAGGAGGCCACACCCGACTTCCCACAAACTCCACAACAGCAATAGCAACGTTATTTCTTGTGCCCCCAGAAACGATTTCCTTTTCGGCCAGGTATCCGTCTTCCACCATTTTCTCGCTTGCTCCATTCTTTTCATTTCAGAGTAGCACCTACACCCAACGCCCTCACAAGGAGAGGTCCCCAGCATGGGGTCGATTTTTTGAAACCATCTATGCGGTCATGTAGGTTAAAGTCCCAGGTATCACACACTGCAGCCATTCATCATGGGTGCCCTCGTTTGCGAGTATTTGGCGGAAAGAAATTCGGAATGTTGTGTGACACTGTGTAACGTTAAAATAGTTGAAATAATAAGTGTATGATACAATGGATTCGATAATAGCTTCCCATGCAGGTGATTGTGGGTTCAAAACTCACCAGGTTCATTTTTATTCAATTAATTGATTTAAATGTATTTTTTTATTTCCATTTCTTTGTCACATGATATTAATCATAATATCAATTTCTTCATTTCCTCTAATTTTTCTTCCTATCATTCTTTTTCCTCATGAACACTCTGTTTGTGTGTTGTTAATTTCTTTTGTTTTATCGCTCTGTTTTTTCTTCCACATAATTACGTTCATTATATCTATTTCTCATGGCGTAGTAAAAGTTAATTAATCTTCACATGACGACTAAGGTTTTTGAATTTTGTTTTTCTTATAAACCCTTCTTTCATCTAAATCTTCATCTGCATTATTTCGTCCGTAGTGCAGTAGGTATTTAGGTTATGTTTTAAATGTTGGTATGACGAGCACTGTGCAAAAAAATTGCACATCTAGTAACGAAAAATACATATTTTACGCCATTGCACAGTCAATATAAATAGATTATTTTGTCTTTTGTTTTTAACTGGTAGATCGGAATTTTCAAATAAATTAATATTATAGCATATAAATGTAATTAAATTCATATTCGCAAAAATTCCGATTGGATGATATAAAGAAAAAAAGGAAACAGATGAAAAAGTACATACAGTGATTAAAATGATGTGCCAAAGGAATGGAAATAAAAATTAGGTTTAGACCAATTAATTTAATTAAAGTAATGATACAAGTCATTTCGATAAGGATTTAAAAATAGAAAAACTTTACCGCACCTGAGGAGATTCGACCGGCATTCTCCTGCATGTGTAGCTGTTATCCTGTCCACTAAATCACGCACCCAGTAAATCTAACACTACTTTTTTTAGCGAAATTTTTTATCGTCAATTACTCGCAAACAAGGGCCCACCAGTGTGAATAGCTGCAGAGTGTGGTACCTGAGATCTTAACCTACATCACTGCATATTTGGCTTCAAAAAGTCATTCCTCCCACTGGAGACCTCTCCCTGTCAGTTATCTACCTCTAAATCTACGTCTACACTCCACAAACCAGCTTACATTGCATGGCGGAGGGTACTTGTAGTATCATTATCATATTCCCCCCTTCTTTGTTCCACGTATGACAAGAACGACTGGCGATACACTAATATACAGTCTGGAAATATTGATTATCCTTGAATTAATGTTTTATATTCCATAATGTACCTTCCTTGGAGAGAAATAAATTAATGTTGTATTGGAATCACGGTGTTGTGTGTCCGTAATATTTTGGTGCCGAAACCCGGGAAGAAATTGCGATTTCCTGCGTGATTTCAACAATTAACGGCTTACTTCACGCTGTAGGAAACAAGGGATGACGTCGAACCGCATCACAAGCTAAGCCCATTCCAATATAATATGATCGCATGAACTGGTTGCTTCAAAACAATTTTTGCGGCTTTGTATTGCAAGCCTGAAACTTGCACTCAGAGTAGCTAGTTTTGTTAAAAGGTTTTCGTTCACTTACGTTTGCGCATTCGCTGCTTGTTAAACGTTTAAGCTATTCACAAGCGCACTCGTAAACAATCTTACTACAGCCGTCTTTAGTAAGACATAATGCAGGACGAATCAGATACAGTTAGCAAACTTCAAAAGAAAGCGAACTAGGGAGAGGACTAATGCTACGCGGTTGCGGCTATTGATGCTCTTACCACAGAAAGCCCGTTTGATGATTTTGAACATTACAGGGAACGTCTTCAAGAAACTCTAGAGAAGCTCGTTCCATTAGTTGACGCTATTCATAATTTTCTCTCTGACCATGAATACAATGCAGACGTGCTGAGCTGTGAGGAATATATAGACAAAGTCAAACGCGCTATACAGAAGGCTACAAAAACAACTGATTACAAGCTTTCAGCCACAACGTCGCAGATGAATATCACGTCACCACCAGTGCTCACACAATCAACTGTATTCCACTCTGTCAAGCTACCGGCAATTAAGCTTGAGTCATTTTGTGGAGATGTCGAAATGTGGTCCCGCTTCTGGGAACAATTTGAAGCGACCATTGATAAAGACCCATCCCTTTCTACAGTAAACAAACATGTTTTCCTACGAGGGTATCTGTCAGGCGAACCGAAGTTGCTAGTAGATGGAATACCTATAACGGCTAACACGTATGAAGAAGCAAAGAGAATTTTATTGAATAGATATGGAGATAGCAATCGCATTATACAGGCGCACCTCGATTATTTGGATGCGCTAAAGCCTGTGCAGTCAGCGACACCTGAAACGCTGAACATTACATTCCTGAAATGTAACCGTCGTATTCAAGCACTGCGTGCCTTAGCAGAAGACGTCGTGGCATATGGTAAAATTCTCACTCCGAAAATTCTGCGTGCATTTCCCGCTGAAATGTGCCAGAAAATGGGTCATTCATGCTAGAAGAACCGAAGTAGCGGAAGGAGATGAACTGAAACTAGTTAACTTTTTGGAAGAAGAAGTTCGTGGTGCTCTCACTGCACAAAAGATTCGTACAGAATATCAGTCATCTCCTAGCTTCACGCCCACTGCAGCAGCGCTTCACATAAATTCAAAGCAAGCTAAAAATCCGCGTAAGCCTAAACGAGAAGTACCGGTACAACCATATTGCGTATTTTGCGAAGCTCGCTCTCATTGGGCCCAAGACTGCAACACAGCAAATGACAGCCAACAACGCATCGATAAATTAAAGCAAGATAATCGCTGTTTTATATGTCTAAACTGAGGTCATAATGCTAGAAACTGCAGTAAGAAGGGCAAGGTCTCCTGTTCTATGTGCAAGAAAAGTCATCACAAAGCTATCTGTACTGGCATTGCTGCCTCTTCTTCATCTTCTCAGCAAATTAGCTCTACATCTGTAGGGAGAATCGACGTAAGTTCAGCAGGTTTTACTTATCTTCAGACAGCTCGAGTTTGGGTCAGTGGACACGCAGGATTAAGCAAACTTACTCGCTGCGTTCTGGATAGCGGTAGTCAGTCAAGCTTCATTTCCAAGTTCCTAATTGTGAGTTAGGTTTAAGAACTATAGAACATCGTGATCTATCTGTCAACGCCTTTGAAACGCCATCCGCAACTTCAACGCATCGTAGAGTCGTAGAATTCACACTACAGGGTGCATGGACTAATTCCAAGACGTCTATGACTGCGTTTGAAAGCACATACTCATTTTCCGCGCACCCAACTGTGCCTTCCGATTTACGAAAACTTGTACGCACACGGGGACTTCAGTTTGCGGACCTAAGGGATGGTACAGAAGATCTTCCCATCGAGATTCTTATCGGAGCAGATTACTATTGGAAAATCGTTAAAGATTCCCCTCCGATTCGACTAACGTCATCAGTTGTTCTGGTACCTTCCATTCTAGATTGGATTTTTAGTGGAAGCAAATCAAGCACCACAGCTAAACTTGTGACGGCAAACTACATCAGTTTAGAGACAACGACAACAACAGACGATATTTTACGACGTTTCTGGAATTTAGAAACAATGGGAATCACAGAAGATGAAACAACAACTATGAATCAGGAGGAATTGGCGTTATTGCAAGATTTCTCAATATCCTACTGCATCGAAGACAAAAGAAGAGTGGTGTCTTTCCCCAGAAAACCAAACGTTATGTTATCTAATAATCTTCAGCAAGCAGAGAAGAGATTTGCTTCACTGGAGGCAAAATTTACGAAGGACAAGAAACTGAAACAAATTTACGAGGCGCAAATGATAGAACACATCAAGAAGAAACAAGTGGAAGTCACCCCTTCTGGACAGAAATTGCGTAACACATATCTGCCACATCATGCAGTAAAGAAAGAAAAGCTAGGTGTCATCAAATGGAGGATTGTATTTGATGGTTCGTCGCACGACCAGAATGCACGTTCATTGAATGACTCTTTAGAAATAGGTCCTACTTCCTGACATTCTTTCAATATTACTGAGATATCGTCTACATCAAGTAGCCTTAATTGCCGATATCAAACAAGCATTTCTACAGTTAGTTCTTCACAGGATAGATAGAGATCTCACGAGGTTTATTTGGTACAAAGTAATCGTAGACCAACAAGGAAACTATATTACAACTGACGAAAGGATTACATACCGCTTCACCCGGTTACCTTTCGAACTTACCTGCAGTCCGTTTCTTCTTGCAACCACGCTGAAAGAACTTGCTGTAATGCAGAAAACGAATTTTCCGCAAGCTGCTTTACTTGTTGAAGATAATATGTACATGGATGATTTAGTAGCAGGTGCTAAAGATTACAATGCCGTAATTAACTTATATTATGAGCTTACATCACTCATGGGACAGATCAGTCTACCAATGGCAAAGTGGGCCACAAATTCAAGCCAATTGATTGGAATATGGCAATCAGAAGGTGTCATAAACACTACAGATACGGAGGTACTGTGAGTCCACTGGAACACAGACTGATACGCTCAGTGTTGTTCACAACAATGTTACCGACAATGTTATAAATCGTCCTGCCACTAAGCGAAAAGCACTACGAAACACTGCTAGATTCTATGACCAACTGGATTTGTTGTCGCCTGTGTCCCTCACTGCAAAAATAATTTTTCAAGTGAAAGGGTACAGTACCGCCCAACATTGAAAATAGGTACGAAATTCTTGTCAGAACAACACATTTTTTGTGTAAAAGTAACTCAATTTCAATTAATACAGCGAAGCCGGATACCAGTGTGGGAAAGAATGACAATTTATTTATTTAATTGATCACATGTGCACTCCCTCAAAATAAATCCCTACATCCAGTTTGGTGAGATCTGTGAAATGAATGAATGTATGGTCGTCTGCTAACCACAGATAGTGAATCGGAATATATGATCATCTTTGAGTCGATCCTTTGGCTACCTTTGGTGAGACCAAAGAGATGGAAGTTACCAGAGCTTTGAGCGTCTGAAATGTGGCTGACCAATAAGGTAGCAAGGTGCTTCTCCCACTTCGACAGAGGTGCGAGAGAACCGGAATACGGCCATGTTTTCGGCACTCTGGCGCTGAACCTTCTGCTGTAAAGACCTGTTTTTTTGATGTGCTCCGTAATGAAAGTGTGGAGGCATGGTATGGATGTGGAATATTTAAGAGTAGTTAGAACTAATCATTTCTCTTTCCCAGGAACTTTTGTGGGGAAAATTACAAAGTGAGGCAGGTAATTTTAAGGGGATTGTAGTAAACCAACGGTCACAATGAGCCCACGTGTAGTTATAAGTTGAGATACTAGCGTGTGTACAATAAGCTGAAATATTTAAGAATTAATAGCGTGTGTACAATAAGCTGAAATATTTAAGAAATAGCGTGTGTATCATAAGTTGAAGTATTTAAGAAATATCATTCCGTGTGACGCTAAATTTAAACTCTGAGAGAGAATCAAAGTGAGTCGGCCGTTTTTCCAGCAACGCCACTTGGCTTGCATTGCACAGGAAGACGTGCGTTTATCTCCAGAGTTCACAGTAGGAAAGTAGAATTACAAAGTGGGGCAGTGTCGTGTGAAACTGGGATAGATATTGATTGAAGTGGGAAAGCGGAAAGTGATGATGTTGTAACAGTTCTTTGTGTTGTATCTCATATTGTTGTGTTGTATATGTCATGTAATTTGGGTATGTGTGTTTTGCATGGGGGTAGCAAGGTAGTTTCGAAAGATTTGTGGGTATGCCTGTTCCTTCTGTATCGCTCGATCTGGAGGAAAGTTTCGTGAGGATGATTGTGAGAGACGAAGTGTGAGGTATAATAAAAGATCCACCATCCGATCCAGGGAGTGCACTGTTGCGGTAAATAGATTACGAGACCATAGTATAGAGATTCACTAACGTAAAGCCATGCCCACTGGGCGGAATTTCTCATGTGATTTTGTTGTAGGTTGTAGAATTTGTGTGTTTAGGAATAAATCAGATAGTGAATAGAAAGAGATTGGTGGCCTTTTTCATTAAATTGTATGTTGTCATAATGTCCCGAATTTATATAAAAGCCGTTAAATCAAAGACAAAAAGTAAATGTGGTATTGCCAGTGCGTAGTGTGCAGTCAGAGTTCTATAAATCACTGATAGTCAGATGCGTGTTTCCGTTGCGTATTATTCATGCAGGAGGATAATTTGTAACTAAATAGTAAGATACGAGAATTCATGTTGCTCGATAAATTAAGGAAGAATCCACTCGCTTGGCAAACCACTCATCTTGCAGGCCTGACTGCTTGATGCCACAGTATGAGAAAGGCAAGTGGGTGCCTCTCACAAGAAATTTGGTCAAGAGGAATTAAATGGGATGAGCTTTTACCCCTTGATCTTAGCAAACGCTGGCGAATGTGAGTATCAACATTGCCATCATGTTCACACATAAAAATGCCCCGATGGGTTGGTGTGTCTGAAAACAGAGCCAGAAATCCATGTCTTTTGCGACGCATCAGAAAAGGCCTACGGAGCAGTCCTTTATGTACGGTGCACCACAACAAATATGGTATCAGTCCATTTAGTTTGCAGTAAAAACCGACTAGCTCCCATAAAAAAAAAAAAATAAGTCTCCAACGGCTGGAACTTCTAGCGACACTTCTTGGATCAAGACTACTTCATTATTTCTGTAAGGCCACGAGCTATAATGCAAGTCGTGCAACATTGTGGACTGATTCAACTGTAGCCTTAGGATGGATACAACATGACCCTAATCGATGGAAAACCTTTGTGTCAAACTGTGTTATGGAAATACGACTAACGAATCCGTCACAGTGGAGGCACTGCCCTGGTGGCGAAAATCCAGCTGATCTAACCTCCAGAGGTACCACAGCAGATAAACTTCACCATGCTTCTGTATGGTTCCATGGACCTGCTTGGTTAACAAAGAACAGAACACAGTGGCCTCGAATTTTATAGACGGAAGAGCACTCCTTGCCAGAAAAGAAGAAATTAACAGACCAAGTCTTCATGGTACAAACAACGATTCCTATTTTAACAGCTACATGGTACAGTAGCTACTTCAAGCTGTTAAGAGTTACAGGATGGCTACTTCGCTTTAAACGGCACTTATTGAAAGAAAACAGAACATCTGGAGAACTAACAGCATTAGATTTGGGCGATGCACGCACTTACTGGATTCAAGTTGTTCAACAGCAACATTTTGTTCTCGAACTGCACGCACTATACAACAACATGCCTCTACCATGTAATTCTCAGATAGCTCGCTACAACCCATTCTTGGATAATGGTCTTATTCGTCTCGGTGGACGGCTGCAGTTTGCAGCATTACCCAGAGATCAACGCCACCCGATTCTTCTTGAAGGACATCATCATTTCACACGTTTACTGATCCAGCAGACTCACATTCGTTTGCATAACCTTGGAGTAAACATAGTGTTATCTGAACTGAGAACAGAATTCTGGATCCTTAGAGCTCGACAGGCAATTAAACATGTTCTACGTCGTTGCATACCTTGTAAGATGGTGAAAACTCACGTTGTTCAACAAACTGAGGCTCCATTACCAGCTGAACGAGTCTCACCACTGAAACCATTTACAGTAACAGGTATTGACTTTGCTGGTCCATTATATGTCACACAAGGACATATTACGAAGAAAGCGTATATTGCTCTATTCACATGCGCAATAACACGAGCCATACACCTGGAACTATGCTCAGATATGTCAACTGACAGGTTTCTTCAAGCCCTACAAAAGTTTGTCAGAAGACGAGGAGTGCCCAGAACAATTTACACTGATAATGCTACTACCTTCCATGCCACGCACTTAGAGCTGAAGAAGCTGTGGCAGGCTCTCATGGCAAGCAAAACGCACAAGTACCTCGCCCCACATGCGCCTTGGTGGGGAGGATTTTGGGAACGGATGGTGGGATCTGTCAAACGCTGCCTGAGAAAAGTTTTAGGACAGTCACAGTTGGACGAAGAAGGTCTCATCACAATCCTGGTCAGCATAGAAGCAGCACTAAACTCTAGACCAATTACGCAAGGGGGAGAGGAATCTGAGCCACTGACGCCCGCACATTTCCTTGTAGGTGATCGACTCACAACACTACCTACTGGTCCAGAATCACCAGCTAGAAAGGACTTGTCCAAGGAATTTCTACGGCTGCAGAAGATGGTAGAACACTTCTGGAACAGGTGGAAGAAAGAATATCTGATCCTGCTCAAAAACTTCCATGAAACTCATCAACCAAGGCCAGGTTCAGGAAGACTCCAGCTGGGTGATGTCATTCTTCTACAAGAGAATGTTCGTCCACGACACATGTGGAGGAAGGCGCGGATAGAAGATCTTCATGAAGGAAGAGATGGGAAAATACGAACGGTAACCTTACGAACTTCAGAAGGATCCATAATCTCACGTCCCGTTCAACTGGTCATTCCTCTAGAAGTTGGCCAGGGTGGGGAGGGTGTTGCGGGTTGATATTTGTAATTATATACACTCTGGAAATATTGATTATCCTTGAATTAATGTTTTATATTCCATGATGTACGTTCTTTGGGGAGAAATAAATTAATGTTGTATTGGAATCACGGTGTTGTGTGTCCGTAATATCAGCTACAATGAAAAATGCGTCCAGTCATCCGCAGGGTCGATAATTGCTTGGCATCTCTGAGATATGCTTCAAACCAGATGTTCCTCGTATCCAGGAGTAAGAGACCTCCAAATGCGTTGACATCTGTTTCAAAGTGGAGACCTTTTTCCCGTGCAACTTCTTTTTGATGTAAGGCCATACATTTTCAACAGAACTAACGTCAGGCGACTGTGAGGGCCAACTTCACACTTTTCTCCTATTTCCTGTCGCTGCGAAGCCTGCTACGGTGCTTCGGATCATTATCTTCCTGTAGTATCCAATCTTCATTTTTGTCGTTGGAGCCAACGCTTGGCACTCGGCATCAAACATCTTTCATAAACGCGACGCAAAAGTTGCACTCATATCTTTTCTTTTGCATCTCATCCAAGAATTCAACGCAAACTAATGCTTTACGGACATTGCGTGAAGGGCAAAGGTTCCCACTGTCGGCTTGCGAAAGAACTAAGGGCGATATCTTTTATCATTTGTCTTTTACTTAACAGACTGTGCTTCTCTGTTTTCCTACTTCGAAACTTACGGTATCTTATTCCTTACAGTAACATGAACGGAGAATTTTATCTCCGCTCAGGGCATCACGTTTCAAATTTTTATTCAAATAATCTTCAGAAGCGACATTGTATACGACTTTTCTTTGGCTGTAATCATCTATAAATTTAGGCGTGCTTCTTTTGGAGACAATGGACATAATTCGCTTGACAGCATGACTTCAGCAGCCTACACAATCAAAGATGTGGCCTTGCTGCCTGCTATCCGCTAAAAAACCGCTAAGATCCCCACCGAACACGGAAAGCAATACGCTTTATGCACAGCCTCCATTATCATGTACAAATGTTCATGCGTAGGTAGAATTTTATGCGCATAGCTGAACACAAAAAAGGCATCGTTTGGACGCAACTTAACGCTGTCACACTTACCAAACGATTTCGTGACGAAACGTACCGCTCTTCGCTGGGTCATCTCTGTGTACTCTGTTAATTCTACTTGATAAGAGTCCCAGACTGATAAACAATACTCAAGAATCGGCCGAACAAGCATTTTGTAAGCCTCTTCTTACATGTATGAATTGCATTTTCTCAGTCTGCCGTCTGCTTATCCTACAATTTGTTTTACGCGGCCATTCCACTTTTTGTCGCTTCGTACTATTACATCTAGTTACTGTTCACAGTTATTTTTCACCAGTAGCGTAATCGATCAGTAATGGAACTTTTCGTCTATTTATGCGCAATCTTTGATCCTCTATAGGTGATTATGCATTTCGCTACAATATTCCGTTGTTGCAACCTTCAAAAAATGGCTCTGAGCACTATGCGACTTAACTTCGGAGGTCATCAGTCGCCTAGAACTTAGAACTAATTAAACCTAACTAACCTAAGGACATCACACACATCCATGCCCGAGGCAGGATTCGAACCTGCGACCGTAGCGGTCACGCGGTTCCAGACTGAAGCGCCTTGAACCGCACGGCCACACCGGCCGGCTTGCAACCTTCCTATAGATAACACCATAGTCTACAAAGATACCTCATTACATCTAGTTACTGTTCACAGTGATTTTTCGCCAGTAGCGTAATCGAACAGTAATGGAACTTTTCGTCTATTTATGCGCAATCATTGATCCTCTACAGGTGATTCTGCATTTCGCTACAATATTCCGTTGTTGCAACCTTCCTATAGATAACACCATAGTCTACAAAGATACCTCATACAACTTCTAGCATTAAGCACTAGATCATTCTACACAAAGTGATTCAAAAGCCATGCCGCATAGGACAAAGTCTACAATGGCAATTGAATAATATTGGCCCATAGGACATAATCGTATTTAGTGATATGACAGGAACGATCGCTGAAAGCAAAGAGTCTATTAAACACGGTACCTAAAATGCATGCCTTAAGAGCTATGAGCACTTACTCATCTTCTACTACTAGTTCTTTGTTTTCAGGATTTTGGGAGGAGGTAGTATTGACCAAAACAAGAAAAAAATTGTCTCCTAAACATGGGCTCTAAAATTTCGTCACAAAATCGTTTAGTAAGCGTGACAGCGTTGAGGTGCGTCCAAAAGATGCCTTTTTTGTATTCAGCTTTACACATGCGCATAAAATGCCACTCTTTATGATTGAAAGTATCCGGTCACCCCCAAAAACATACGTTTTTCATATTAGGTGCATTGTGCTGGCCGGCCGAAGTGGCCGTGCGGTTAAAGGCGCTGCAGTCTGGAACCGCAAGACCGCTGCGGTCGCAGGTTCGAATCCTGCCTCGGGCATGGATGTTTGTGATGTCCTTAGGTTAGTTAGGTTTAACTAGTTCTAAGTTCTAGGGGACTAATGACCTCAGCAGTTGAGTCCCATAGTGCTCAGAGCCATTTGAACCATTTTGCATTGTGCTGCAGAATAATGCCAGGTACTCCATATCAGCGACCTCAGTACTCATTAGATATCGTAAGAGACCAGAATGGGGAGCTCCGCGGAACTCACGGACTTCGAACGTTGTCAGGTGACTGGGTGTCACTTGAGTCACACGTCTGTACACGAGATTTCCACATTCCTAAACATCCCTAGGTCCACTGTTTCCGATGTGATAGTGAAGTGGAAACGTGAAGGGATACGTACAGCACAAAAGCGTACTGGCCGACCTCGTCTTTTGACTGACAGAGACCGCCGACAGTTGAAGAGGGTCGGAATGGGTAATAGGCAGACATCTATACTTACCATTACACAGGAATTCCAAAAATGCATCAGGATCCACTGCAAGTACTGTGACAATTAGGCGGGAGGTGAGAAAACTTGGATTTCGTGGTCGAGTGGCTGCTCATAAGCCACACATCACGCCGGTAAATGCCAAACGACGCCTCGCTTGGTGTAAGGAGCGTAAACATTGGACGATTAAACACTGGAAAAACATTATGTGGAGTGACGAATCACGGTACACAATGTGGCGGTCCGATGGCAGGGTGTGGGTATGGCGAATGCCCGGTGAACGTCATCTGCCAGTATGCGCAGTGCCAACAGTAAAATTCGGAGGCGGTAGTGTTATGGTGTGGTCTTGTTTTCATGAAAGGGGCTTGCACCCCTTATTGTTTCGAGTGGCACTATCACAGCACAGGCCTACATTGATGTTTTAAGCACCTTCTTGCTTGCCACTGTTGAAGAGCAATTTGGTGATGGCGATTGCATCTTTCAGCACGATCGAGCACCTGTCTATAATGCTTACCCAGTGGCGGAGTTGTTACACCCCTGTGATGGACTGGCCTGCACGGAGTTCTGACTTGAATCCTGTAGAACACCTTTGGGATGTTTTGGACCGCCGGCTTCATGGCAGGCCTGACCGGCCGACATCGATACCTCTCCTCAGTGCAGCACTCCGTTAAGAATGGGCTGCCATTCCCCAGGAAACTGTCCAGCACCTGACTGAACGTATGCCTGCGAGGGTAGAAGCTGTCATCAAGGCTAAGGCTTGGCCAATACCTTATTGAATGCCAGCATTGGCGATGGAGGGCGCCACGAACTTGTATGTCATTTTCAGCCAGGTGTCCAGATACTTTTGATCACATAGTGTATGAGCACCTGTTCAGTGGAAGAGATGTGTTTCACAGTAGTGAAGATGAACAAGAGCTCATTGCTCTTAAGGTATGCACTTTAAAGCCCTTGTTTACTAGGCATTTTTTCTAGGTTTGGTCCATACTACCACTTCTCAAAATATGGAAAGCAGAGAGCTTGCTGTAGATGAGATTTGTTTCACTGTGTCAAAGATGGAGTCGTGCTCATAGCTTTTAAGATACGCATTTTAGAGCTCTTGTTTACTAGACTTATTTGCTTCAGATGACTGTTCCTGCCATATCCCCAAACACAGACCATGTACTATGGCCCAATACTATTGATTGATTTATTGATCCATTTCATCTACAGCTCTACAATGTGCAAGAGATATTTGGATGTTTATGTTAATATTAACAATTTTATATATAATTATACCTCTGTACATGAAATAACACCCATTAATATATCAATTAATGATGAATTCTTAAAGAAATGTTGTTATGCTACATATAGGTAGATAATATACAAATGCTGTTCTGTATGAGACTACATTGGATTAACATAGAAAAATTTATTTTTGTAGATATTCATTTACTGTGTAAAAGCAGTGATCAACCAAGTACAACTTCAATTTAGATTTGAAGTGACCAGTGTTTGGTATGTGTTTAATGGTATCTGGTAATGCATTGTATGGTTTGATACTAGGACGGATAAGACTATTTTGAAATAACTTTGTGTTGGAACATGAACATTGAATCACCAATGGAGACTTCGTCCTATGGGGCATTTGTAGACAGCAATGGTCCTATAACACTCCCTTTGAGTATTCCAGAAATTAACTTCACATATGTCAATTTCACCCCATTAAGAATAATGTACTTGGTTTTGTCTCTTAAAAAGCTCTGAATCCAGGCACAAATCTGATCTGATACTCGGTAACCTCGTGTTTTGTTCACTATACAACCCTGCGAAACTGTGTTGAATGCCTTCCAAATGTCAAGAACACCTTATGAACTGGGCGCCTCTGGATTTCATGGACGAACAAAGTGAGCCATGCTATGCAAGGGCTCTTTTTACAGAGTGTGTATTGGTTTTTGGAGAGGAGATTTTCTTCCTCAAGAAACTCCATAATGCGTGAGCAGAAAAGATTTTTCGTAATTCTACAACAGATGGATGACAGCAATATAGGCCTATGATTATGTGTATCAGTTTGAGAACTTATTTGTTCTATATATTCTTACCCCTGTCTCCAAATTTTTGCCCTCTACAGATCCCTCTAATACTATGAAAATTAGTTCCTAATATCTGAACAAATATCTTACCACTCCATTTTTTTCTTCCAGTTGCTGTTTTCCATTTGTAGTGTGACCCAGGCTCTACCGACAATGTTTCAGTAGCTGTTCAGGGATATTTTCTGTGTGGTTTGCTATAAAGGACTCACAGTCTTCAGTGGCCAGTTATACAGTAATTGGATTTAATTTGATTTATTACCTTCCATTGTTTCTCTATCTGTATTCGACTGAAAATACCTGCACAACACTGCAGATGTTGACAGTATGTGCTGTGTGTATTGTTTGGAAATAAACTGGTTTAATTCTCTCAGCTGCTTGCTGTTGACAACAGTAATGCCTACTTTGCTCTTTGCCCTCAGGCTGGCATTTAGTAGTGCTCCGTTACATCTCGTGTTTGTTTTTATGGCCGTACTACTTGTACATTAACAGTGATATACAACTTGGTAGAAAGTAAATCCCAAAGCTACACACAACTCCCGAGGAGATCACGAATGTAAAATTAGAGATATTCGAGCGCGCACGGAGGCTTTCCGGCAGTCGTTCTTCCTGCGAACCATACGCGACTGGAACAGGAAAGGGAGGTAATGACAGTGGCACGTAAAGTGCCCTCCGCCACACACCGTTGGGTGGCTTGCGGAGTGTAAATGTAGATGTAGATGTGAACCAAAATTTTTGAAAATGAAAGGATTTGGAAGCAAGACTTCAAAAATGTCCGTTGATAAAAAAGAGCAAGAAGTCGTGGCAAAAGATAATAATGTGCTATCAGATTCTAACCAGAATGTTTGATATAACAAGATTCCTGGCAAAAGAAAATTTCACATCATGTGGCCAAAGGGAAGATAGCACTAGTGTCAATTCAGGCAACTTCTTAGAGCTGGCGCATCTTGTAACACAACTTTCTCATGAACTTTGTCATTTAAGGTAGGCTATCTCAATGTTGAACGAATGAGTGGAAAAGATATAGTTTTAAACGATTCTGCAAATGAGAATATGCTTGATTCATTATGTTTGAGTGAACACTGGTGCAAGGCAACTGAAATTTCTCTTCATGTGTTCGATGATTTACTGTTAGTTAATACTTTTAACTGAGGGCAGCAGAGGAAAGGAAACACAGTACTAACCTGACTACAGCAGATGTTGAAAGTTACCAACATTCATCTCTTGGCACTTTTGGTCTCTGGTCAGCAAGTTTCTGAAGGCAAAATAAAACTGGACTGCTAGTTGTTACAATCTCATCTGAAATGTTCTGCTGCTGTTCTTGAAGACTATGGGGTTGTTGCAGTACTCTTTAAGCTTGAGGGCTCACCACACAAGGTAACCACACACTGGCATATCAGGTGACCTTGGTGGTCAGCTATAACTGCAACCACACTAACAACCGCTAACAACTTTGTCAAGTGTTCAGATTTTGTAAATATGCTCCAAGGAACCAATGTGGATCACGTGGCTGGCATACATGTTGTGTTCGCATCATTGTGTGTGTTATACACATACATTTATGTCCTATCATATCTACTCATAAGGGCCACTTTCATTTGCTCCACTCTTTATCATGTGCATTTAAAAATCGTTATTGTATCACTATGTAAGTCACCCAATGATGATCCACGAATCCTTTACAAAACCTTGAGGATTTGTTTTTTCACAGTCCTCAGTGGAGAAAGTATAGTATAGTGATTGGTGGTCATATAAATGCTGCATTTGATGTAATGCAACATACATACAATGTCAATGAATTTAAAAATCTGTTAAGACAGTTTTAGTTTTACTAACTCTAAATCTACGAGCGAAATGCTTGTCTTGACAAGATTTAATATGTTCTGATGTAGCTATTTTTGCTTTCTCAGATCATGATTCAGTTTGCATAAAAATAAGTAAGCCTAACATGATGTCTAAAGATCTCAAAGAGCCTGAAATGGCCATTAAAAGACCAATAATGCAGAACAACATTTCTAATTTTTTTGATTCACTCGATAATTATGATTGGAATGATTTGTTTAACAATAATAGTCACCGTTCTGCTAATATAATCTTTAAGAGGTTTTTTGTGCCTATTTACATATTTTTGACACCAACTTCCCTCACTATAAGTGTAAAGTGAATCTCAACACAAATAAGCTGAGCATAAGAACACATGATATACTTCTAAATTAGCCAGCATTAAAAATACATTGTTAATGTGTTTACATTGTTATAGACTACATGAAACAGATATGGCCAAGCTAAGAAACTTAAGAGCTCGAAAGGATTATAAATGAGCAGTCAATGACGCTAAGAAAAAACAGAACTTGTTTAGCACAGAGTCATCCAAAAATAAATGCAAGATACCATGGAGTATAATAAACTCAGTAGTCAAAATAAAACAAAAAAGAATTGGAAAGCAAAAAAATCTCTGGTGCTCTGTCACTGTTTCAAATAAAAACGTCTTTCTTAAGCTAAAATTATATTCTGAGACTTTTTTTGCAATGTAAATTCTTTTATATACTGGTAAATGTTAATTTTTACCCCTTGTTCGGTTGCCAAATTCGCTAGATTTGTTGATTTCAACATGGACATTGTTGATCTTAAATATTTTTTATCAGTTTGAACTTAGTTTCTCTTACTAACATTACTGGGGACAGCTGTGAGGAATATTAGGAATTATAACATTGTAAAAGAATCATAGGGAATTTGCTTCACATTTGGACTCAGAAACATAGTGGGCCAGAGTCAAAAAGTTGTTTCTTACAGTCTGTTGTACCTACAAAGGTACATAGACACACATACTGGACTTCAACTCTTCTCTGCCAGTATCTTGAGGAGCTTGGTCAAAGTTGCATTCCTCATCATTGACACCCAGTATTATTGCAGGCCTTAGGAAGGCATATTCTGCGACCAAATTCTGGAGCTGCTGGAACTTTTCACGAACTTCAGCAGTTATTTTATCTAATGAGGAAAACATTTTTCATTTTAAAGCGTCTTCGTGCGATAAGCTGGTGTCTCTGCTTCTGTCGCCACAGAGTACCAATTCCTAATTCAGCCTGGAAGTTCAATAGAAAGCCAAGTTCTTAACACAAGCTTTAACCATAACTTAAAGCCTCACCTATGAATTCCTCTCGTTTATATCCTCTGTAAGGCGCTTATTTTCTGAACACGTCAATGTAAGTTAAATCCCTCCATTGAAAATGATTTTGGGTATCATTCACTTAGCGTACTACCAGTTGCCAGACCCAAGATACACAGAAACGAAAATGACTGCATGATAACTATATAACAAAGTTCCCGTGTTCAGGTATTCGTCTGTTTCTGTTGGCTTGTGTAGGGTCGTCAAAATTTCTTTGTAATGATTTCGTGTCATGTCTACTTCATCGCCTCTTGCACTCCAATGTGTCTCCTGAACACTCTTCACACTCTTGCCTGTAACAGCAATCATAAATTCCCATCCCTGAGTGGACATGGAATAGAAACCATAACTACATCTTATTGTGCCAAAGAAAGTCACTGAATTCACCTCCACCGAAGCCACATGCAAGCAAACTATGTCCAGTGAGTGGTTTGAGAAGGGCACAAATTCGACATTATGGTTGACATATTTTCTTCGTTGCTGCATATCTCTCTCTCCTAACCTTATAAAAAGTTGAAAAGTTTGTATCTCAACACAAGCTCTTATGAGTGGTGGAATTCTCATGAATCCAGCGAAATCTGGTTTAACTGAATTCATCCCCTTAGTTAGTGGTAAATCGCAAATGGAGAACGCCTTCCCATAAGCAGACTGGATGCACCTTGTCTAATGGACAGTGAAAATGCCTACTGAGTTCCCACTGACAAGGCATTATAATAGATTAAATATATGCAAAAGTACTCCACAAACTTCAACCAGAACCGCTTTGCAAGAATTCTCTACAGGGCGAAAAATTATGTTACAAATTATTTCTCAATTCATGAATGTATACGTTTTCTTTCTTGAACCTGTCATACATACATTAAGTTTTTCTTTGGTGTTACGGATCACTGAAACAAACAGCTCGTATAAACAATCTTCGAAAACGATTCGTTCAGCATACCGGAAAGCATAGAAGAAAACCCCAAAATTTGTGCAGGAAAAATAAATGGCAACGTCCTTAACATCTTTTGATAAACTTTACCCAAATACTGCTAAACGTTGTCAACGGTCTCTACATTTTTTTGCTAAATTGCGATAATAGGGAGGGTGGCATATATCCACGCTACGCCACTGTCAACACGTATTTGTGTACGTCCACGGAGGATACCGAAAGCTAATCATTGACGTACTGAGGTATCGTGAACATTATAAACAGAAAAATGCAAATAATTAATGAATTATGTATAATCCAAAGCGAAAATTTACAATTTGAATGCTCTGCAGTCGATGATATACATATTTGTCCATATTTTGAAATATTGCCATCGTAATAAGAGTAAAACAGGCGAAGGAGAAAAACTGTTAAAATATTAACAGCCCCGCTGATACTCATAATGCCGTACTTTATCTATTGCTTGGTATTCCTGGAAGGCTCTCTGTCACCCAGTACTTTTGATTTTAGCGGAAGTCAGCTGTTGGTTGCAATGCGACAAGAGGGCTGTGACATGTGGTTTGTTGTTGTTTACATTTCGGAAGTGCTCGCTGTATTGTTGTGAACCGTAGTGCGCGTGTTTCAGCATGTCTAACTTTTTGCCACCTACGTGGCAAGAAATGCTTGATCTTCTAACGTTGACAGCTAAATGTGACGGCTTTTTTGAAAGAGTCACCAGTTTACCGGCGAGAAATAATGCTGTAAAAACTTGTCTGAGCCACTCATTTTACAGGTAGGGTCTGTAAGTCGTCCACTACCTTAAAAGTGTTTAGCTTGTGACAAATAAATATTTATCTTTCAAACTTGAGCGATGAGTTTACTGGTTAAGTATGTTTCAGTCATAGAACAGAGTAAGATGGAGCAGTGCATAAGACTCTAGACTCGCAGACAGGAGAGCGGTGATTTAAAACCCCACATCACATATACGTTTTCCGAGGTTTGCTTATGGCAATTCCCAGGATGGTTCCTTTGATTAGGACACAACCGAATTCCTTCCCCAATGCGCGGTTGTTCTGCGTCTGTAATGTCCTCAGGTTGACTGCTTGTTAAAAATCCTAAACTTCCTTCTTCGGTCGTAAAATTATTTTCAATATAAAACGAAATAACTTTCCTTTGTCTGATCCATATTCATATTGCATTATTATAACCAAAGCTGAATCGGACAACTTTTCTCTCATTCCAAAATAATTATAACTACTCAGAACTGTTGCATGTGAAACTGACATATAGGGAAATCTTAGTTGCCTCTAAATCCCAATTGCACATTTTAAGGGTCTATAGCAAGGCCTCAACTCATGTATGGAAATATACTGTTTCTCGTACCAGAATTACATGCCCTCATGTGAAAGACTCTTGCAGTTATTGTGTTTTAACTAGCTAACGTAAACTAGTAACTATTACCAATGTTATTGTAGGAAGGGCATGAGGAAACAAAGCAAACCATCCCTCAAGTACACCCTGTGAGATGAGAATACGGAAAATTACAACCTTACCAACCACTACCATTCATTGTTATTAACTGTTTCTAAATATAATTACCAAGGTCTTACAAATTGCTATAACTCTTTGACTCGAAAAATGCAAAGTGGCAGAATACATTTTGTTATTTATTGCTCTATTAGAATTATTTGTACTCAGTTTTCTTTACAAGCATTCAAAGTGTACTAAGAGAATTAAAAAACACACGTAAGACTGCTCCTTGGCATTGATATGTAGACTTAGGCTATATCACAGTCCCTCATAACTTCATATCCTCATCACATAATTGACATCTACAAATGAACAAAGGTTATCTTTGGGCTCCTATAATACATGACACTTGTGTGTTTAAAGCATAATATATCCATACTTCAAGTCTGTAGAACTGTCAAAGAAAGCAATCATTTTTGGACAGGTGGCTTATTTTAGTCACAAGCATTTCATCTTCAAGCAAGAATGTATATATAGTGAGAAGTGTCATACAATGATGATTTTGAACACCTGAAATGCAACATGGTTTTTAATGAAATTGACAGTTCATTACTGAAACAGATTCTTTCTCCTTTTTCCTCTATGTTGCTGTACTTTCTGTTTTTCTCCTTTTTCCCTATACATTAGTGTATTTGCTGTTAAGTTGTTCTTCATAGCTTTCAGGATCCACCATTTCACTAATGTGATGGGTTCCTTAGTCTGGACCAATCTTAGTTGCTGAATAGGTGATTTAAGAAGACATTCTTACACTCTACGCATTCTGTGTTTGATTTTATAGTCAATTCTGAAGTTAGGGGTACCAAGGCTGATAGAATATGTGCATGCTGTGTGTGGACACAGGAGAGCTGTCAGCAGTCTGCAAACAGCAGAAGACAGTTTTGGCCACGGTCTGCAGCCTCTAGGCTGCTGCATCAGGGTGGCAGAGAACCTGGTGTATTGCATGGACTAATGAGATGCAACATGTTTTGTTCATGGGCTCTGCTGCTGAGGCACCTTACAGGGTACCCGATGCTGATGATCTGCCATCATTGCAGGATGTGTGCGGGTGATAACACGTTCAGGTTGCTTGAGTTGCAGGCTCAATGTGGAATGAGTGGAAGTGGAGGCTGGCTGTCTGACCTTGGACATTCGCCCTCTGAATGGACAGGTGACCGCTCCTTCAGAGGGGTCTGAGCAAGCACGTGTGTGTGTGTGGGGGGGGGGGGGTTGCTAGTTATCAGGTATCATTTGTTAGACGCATTATGCAGCCCATAGGGAAATAGCTTCCAGGGCCAGAGAGAATCCAATGTGCACTCATGTCTGCCAGTGAGGCCTCATCTGAGAGATAGTGGAGGCCCTGTCTGTTACTATTGAACATGTAGAGTGCAGTCTTCTATAAGTTGTCGGCAGTAACATCTGTCACTTGTTTTCTGAGGTCATCATCTGATCATACGGGAGGCTGTTGGAAGTGATGAAGTCTGGTGGTCTCGCTCATGGGGTGCAAACAGAGCTTGTGTGATTTGCAGCATCATTCCCAGAACTGATCAAGGGCCTTTGCTTTAGAGCCAAGTAGAGGGTCTCAACTAAAGTGTTTTTTGATTCTGTGACAGATTTGATTGCAGATTTTTGTGCTTACATTATGGGGTGGAGAGTTGTAGGACTCCCCTTGATAAGTCATGAATGTACTGTACGCAGGAGCAGCTACCCGGGTACTAGATTACTTGTGGAGTGCACATGGGTTTTTTTTTATGCTAGGCAGTAGTTTGAGGTTCTCTGATCAACACTATCCAGTCAATATGCAGAGAACGAAACCAGACTGTATAAAAGTAATGACACTTCGACTGTCAAAATTATAATGTTAAATTGTTGAAGTATTCATAAGAAAGTTCCTGAACTTACTGTCACCCAGGAAAGGTGTTCACTCAAATTATTCTCAGAACCAAGGGCTGGCTGAAACCCAAAGTACAAATCTCTTAAATATTTAGTGAGGCATGAAATGTTTATTGAAAAGCCAGATTAGATACTAGAGGAGAGAGAGTGTTCATTGCAGTCAACAGAAATGTGTCTATCAAGCTCAAAATTGAGTCTGACTGTGAAACTTTCTGGATGCTTGTAACAGGCCTAGGTAAACTCAGTTTAATTATGTATTATCTGACATTTCTACTGGCCACATGATTCTGCTGTATCAATTTTAGAGTCATTGAAAGAAAGACTATGCTCATAGCATGGAAAAGCAATATTAGTTGGAGGAGACTTTAGCCTACTACATGTAGACTGGGATGTCTCTGGAGTCATTGCAGGCGTCTCGGAAAGACAAATACTGTATTTGTGGAGTACAACACTTTTTTCTGGAAGCTGTCTTAAGCAGCTAGTTTGACAGCCTACAAACAGTGGAAATATTTTAGACCTTATAGCTACAAATAGGCTTGACCTTATCGGTTGTGTCAGTATAGAGACAGGGACGAGTGATCATTATATCATCATAACAGTGATGGTTACTAAAATTAATAAATCTAACAAGAAGACTAGGAAAGTATTTTCATTGGAAAGAGCAGATAAACAGTGATTAGCATTCAATTTATACAGTGGATGGACATCATTTAGTTCCAATATGAAGGATGTAAAAGAATTTTGGGCAAAGTTTAAATGGATTGTAAATTGCCCTCTTAAGAAGTATGTGCTGAATAAATGGATGGACAGAAAAGACCTGCTGTTGTGTAATAACAAAATTTGGAAAATGCGTAGAAAACAGAAACTGTTGCACTATTGGTTGAAAAAATAATGCGCAAATGATGACAGATAAAATTAAGTAGAAATTCATGTGTCTGTAGAAATATTGATATGCAAAGCATACAACTTCCACCACCATACCCCAGCAAAATGATATTGCTGAGAACCAGAGAAAATTCTTGTCATATGTAAAATGGCTAACTCACTCATTGACCAGTCTGTTGTGGCAATAGAAGGCAGCAAAGGGAAAGCTGAAATTTTAAATTTCTCATTTAAGAAATCAGTCACACAGAAGGATACACGGACACAGCATTGTGTGACTGTTGCAGAGACTCCCTTACAGGGAACATAGTGATGGGCATCCTCTGTGTAGAGAATCAGCTATCCTCGACAGTGAGTGTTCGTCTCAGAGACAAGGGTATAGTCAGGAGCGCACCAGGGAAGTTTGACATGATAGCTGTTATTCTCTGTATACATAAAAGGTCTGCCAGACAGGGTGAGCAGATTAGGGTGAGCAGCAATCTGTGGCTGTTTACTGGTGATGCTGTTTTGTATGGAGAGGTGTTGTCATTGAGTGGCTGTAATGGGATACAAGATAACAGACAAAATTTCTAGTTGGTGTGATGAATGGCAGCATGCTCTAAATATAGAAAACTGTAAGATGAGTAGGGCTAGCAAAAACAATCCTGTAATGTTTGAATGCAGCAGAAGTAGTGCACTGCTGGACACAGTCACATTGATTAAATGTCTGAGTGTAACATCGCAAAATATATGAAATGGAAAGAGCGCATACGGATGGTAGGAGGGAAGGCAAATGGTTGACTTCGGTTTATTGGAAAATTTTAGGGAAGTTTGCTTCATCTGTAAACCAGACAGCTCGTAGAACACTAGTGCGATGCTTTCTTGAGTATGGCTCAAATGTTTGGGATCCCCACCAAGTTGAATTAAAGTAAGACACTGAAGCAGTTCGGAGGTGGACTGTTAGGTTTGTTACTGACAGGTTCAGTCAATATGTGTTACGGAGATGCTTTGTGAACTAAATTGGGAATCTCTGGAGGGAAGACAATGTTCTTTTCACAAACCACTGATGAGAAAACTGAGAGGACCATCATTTGAAGTTGACTGCAGAACGAATCTACTGCCATCAATGTACATTTTACTGAAGTACAACAAAGGTGAGATAAAAGAAATTATAGCTCATACAGTGACATATAGACAGTTATTTTTTCCCTTGCTCTGTTTGTGAGAGAAATGGAAAGAAAATGATTAGTAGTGGTACGAGGTCCCCTCTGATATCCACCATATGGTGGCTTTCAGAGTATACATGTAGATGTAGATCATATCCTACTAAATATCATTTGACTGACTTTTCGTCCATTTTCTTTCACCTTTGAACTGGAATGTAAGCATAACTTGAGGACCCTCCAATACACAATTGTTTATGTCTTGCTTGTTCGTTATTCACAAGGACTAACAGAAACAGACACAACTCTGCCCACACAGCTGTTGGAAAGCTGGATTTGTAATTTGAATATTTGAAAGCTCTTGCCATTTCTTTTATTGTTCACATTTCTTGTTTGCTGCTTCATTCTGTTGTGTGTAAGGAGCAGTATCTCTTTGTTTGTCAGACTCATAAATATTATTGATGGTAAGTGCATATTTGGCATAATTTTGAATTACGTTAGTCTTTTGGTGAAGATTGTGTTTTCTCTTTTGCTGCCTGTTTTGTACTTCTACAGCCTGTCTTCAGTCAATGGTTCGGTGTTTACTTTAACATTAGATGTGGGAGACAGGCAAAACACTCTCAGACATAAGGAAGAATAATTCCAGTTCAAAATAAATCAGTTGATAACAGGTGTAAATATTAATGAGCCATGGTTGCAAAATACTGACACAAATTATATACAGAAGATTGGAAAAATTGGTAGAAGCCAACTTTGGTGAAGATGAGTTTGGATCCCAGAGAAGTGTAGGAACATATAGGAACTTATGAAGCACTACTGACCCCAAGACTTCTCTTAGACGATAGACTGAGGAAAGGCAAAACAGTATTTATACCTGTAGATTTAGAGAAAGATTTTGACAATACTGACTGCAATACAATCTTTGAGATTCTGATGGTAGGAAGGGTAAAATACAGGGAGTGAAACATTGTTTAAAACTTTTGCAGAAATCAGACCACAGTTGTAAGAGTCAAAAGAACTGAAAGAGAAGCAGTAGTTGAGGAGGAATTGAGACAGGGTTGTGACCTATCCCTGATGTTTGATGATCTGTACATCGATCATACAGTAATGGAAATCAAAGAAAAATTTGCAATAAGAATTAAACTTCAGGGTGGGGGAAAAAAAAAACCATAGATAACAAAGGACTTGAAAGACCAGTTGAGCAGAATGAATAGTGTGTTGAAAAGAGGTTTAGAAGATAGACATTAATAAAAAATAAAATAATGGTAATGGAATGCAGTCAGATCAAAGTAGGTGATGCTGAGGGAATTAAATTAGAAAATGAGACACTAGTACTCTGTCTTCAGGCCATGAGTGGCCTACCGGGACCATCCGACCACCGTGTCATCCTCGGTGGAGGATGTGGATAGGAGGGGCGTGAGGTCAGCACACTGCTCTCCCGATCGTAAGATGGTATTCTTGACCGAAGCCGCTACTATTTGGTCGAGTAGCTCCTCAATTGGCATCACGAGGCTGAGTGCACCCCGAAAAATGGCAACAGCGCATGGCAGCCTGGATGGTCACCCATCCAAATACTGACCACGCCCGACAGCGCGATCTCACGGGAACCAGTGTATCCACTGCGGCAAGGCCGTCTCTAAAAGTAGTAAATGCACTTTGGTAGTTGGGCAGTAAAATAGCTGATGATGGCCGAAGCAGAGAGAATATAAAAAATAGTCTGGCAAGGGTGAGAAAAGTGATACTGAGAAAGAGAAATTTGTTAAAATGGAATGTAAATTGAAGTGTTAGGAAGTCTTTTCTGAAGGTCATTTTTGGGAGTATTGCTATGTATGGAAGTGAAATGTGAATGGTAAGAATTTTGCAAAGAGGAGAGTAAAGCTTTTGAAATGTAGTGCTGCAGAAGAGTGCTGAACATTGGATGGGTAGATCGCAAACCTAATGAGGAAGTACTGGATAGAACTGTGGAGAAAAGAAACTTGTCGCACAATGTGACTAAAAGAAGGGAATGATTGATAGGACTTATTCTGGGACACCAAAGTATCATCGGTATAGTATTGGAGGAAAGTATGAGTGTGTTTTGGCGTGGGGGGTTAATTATAGTGGAGACAAAGAGATGAATACAATGAACAGGTTCAAATGAATATTGGTTGTAGTGTTATTTGGAGATGATGAGGCTTGCATGTGGCAAATTATCATAGAGAGCCATACCAAACCAATCTTTGGGCTGAAGACTACAACATGTATTGGAAATTCATAATAATCCAAATCACTCCATGTGGGCAAATCTACTTTTCCAGTTAGAAGTCTAATGTGCTTTTCTCACATTTTGAAAAAAAAAAAAAATCTAAAAGTACTATACTCATTTTTATTTGTGTTTCTTATAACTTTCATTACTGGGACTGTAAACTGTTTCACTGTCTCCGATTTTTATAGTGCAATTAGGAATATAGTGGTGATATGTGTAATATTACCATACATACACTATGTGATCAAAAGTATCCGGCCACCCCCAAAAACATGTGTTTTTCATATTAGGTGCATTGTGCTGCCACCTACTGCCAGGTACTCCATATCAGCGATCTCAGTAGTCATTAGACACCGTGACAGAGCAGAATGGGGTGCTCCATAGAACTCACGGACTTCCAATGTAGTCTGGTGATTGGGTGTCACTTGTGTCATACATCTGTGTGCAAGATTTCCACATTCCTAAGTTTCCCTAGGTCCACTGTTTCGATGTGATAGTGAAGTGGAAACATGAAGGGACACATACACAAAAAAAGAGTACTGGCCGACCTCGTCTGTTGACTTACAGAGACCGCCGACAGTTGAAGAGAGTCATCATGTGTAATAGGCAGACATCTATCCAGACCATCACACAGGAATTCCAAACTGCATCAAGATCCACTGCAAGTACTATGACAGTTAGATGGGAGATGAGAAAACTTGGATTTCATTGTCGAGCGGCTGCTCATAAACCACACATCACACCAGTAAATGCCAAACAGTGCCTCGCTTGGTGTAAGGAGCGTAAACACTGGATGATTGAACAGTGGAAAACTGTTGTATGGAGTGACGAATCATGGCACACAGTGTGGCAATCCGATAGCAGGGTGTGGGTATGGGGAATGCCCGGTGAGCATCATCTGCTAGCATGTGTAGTGCCAACAGTAAAATTCGGAGGTGGTGGTGTAATGGTGTGTTTTCCATGGAGAAGGCTTGCATCCCTTGTTGTTTTGCGTGGCACTATCGCAGCACAGGCCTACATTGATGTTTAGCACCTTCTTGCTTCCCACTGTTGAAGAGCAACTTGGGGATGGTGATTTCATCTTTCAACACAATCGAGCACCTGTTCATAATGCACGGCCTATGGCGGAGTGGTTACATGACAATAACATCCCTGTAATGGACTGACCTGCATAGAGTCCTGATCTGAATCCTATACAACACCTTTGGGATGCTTTGGAACGCTGACTTCGTGCCAGGCCTAATCGACCGATATTGATACCTCTCTTCAGTGCAGCACTCTGTGAAGAATGGGCTGCCATTCCCCTAGAAATCTTGCAGCAACTGATTGAACGTATGCTTGTAAGAGTGGAAGCTGTGATCAAGGCTAAGGGTGGGCCAGCACCATATTGAATTCCAGCATTACCAATGGAGGGCGCCACGAACTTGTAAGTCATTTTCAGCCAGGTGTCCAGATACTTTTGATCACATAGTGTACTATCATTCCCTGCTCACATAGCATGACTTTCCCCAATGTCGTACTGGTCCCAAACCCACCACCTCATTTGTTATAAACCTGACCAACTATGTCCTGATCCATAACTGTCTCTCTTTCAATGGGGCTGTATACAAACAAATCAACAACACAGCCAGCAGCGGGCATGTAGGTGTTACTCTTATATGCCAACTAGATTGTAGACCATCCAAAGGAAAGCTGTGTGGCCACCCAAGATCTTAACTGCTTTCCCGGTTCAGATTCATTGACAATAACTTCATGACCTGGACCCAGGCTAAGACATCATCCTCATTCCTCATTAGTTTCTATACTTTGTACTTCATCCTCATCACTTTGTCCCTCCACCTGTCTCATGGCTCTGTGAAAACCTCTGTCCTTTATCAAGCCCATCAGTTGTCAACAGTACCTCCAGTTTGATCGCTGCCCTCCCTTCCACACTAAAAAGTTTCTCATTCACAGTCTGATCACTTACAGGTGGCACATCTGTGTGACAAGCAATCATTTTTTATGCTGATAGTCTTGAAAAATGGTATTGCCCTCCAGTCCTAAATCACAAACAGACCTCCTATGCTGTATCCACACACATCCACAATCCTTCAAACACTCGCAAGAACCAGGTGCAAAAGAGAACCCCTTTCATTACCCAACCACACCCTTCAGCTGGGCTTCGACTTTCTATTATTGTGTCTGGAAATTAGGAACATCCTATCCATAAACCTTTGCATCTCTCTCAGGGTGATATTCAACTGCCAATTCAATCCATGAAATATTCGGGTACATCCTTACACCACATTTATTTACAAACCTTCACCACATGCTTAATAGGCTACCAGTGGAAGACCTGTTGTATGCAACTACTGCACACATTCTATTTCAGTCTTGCTACAGAAGTATATAACTCTATCAAAGGGAGGGCCACCTGTGAAATCAGTCACATAGTATACCTGCTCTACTGTAACTTTGGCAGAACTCTTTTATGAGGGTATGACCACCAACCTACTGTCTGCCAAATTGTGACCAAGAGAAAAATTTACCAATCAGTGGCAGAAGACACAACTGGGGACAACAGATTCAATTTCAGTGCTTGCTTCACAACCCATGCCACCTGTATAATCCTCCCCATTTCCACAGTCTCTGATTTGTAAATAGGAATTATCCTTACAACACACCCTTCAATCTTATAATTTTCCTGCCCCCCCCCCCCCCCTCACCCTCTACTTCTGCTGCCATGCCTCCCCTTCCCCACCAAACACACAACCCTTACCCCATCAATCTACACTCACACTTCCTGTCCAGTTCTCTCTCTTCCTTGATTCTGTCTTGCTCACTTAACCATTTCTTCACTTCATTGTGTGGTGCACCAAACTCCTGTAAATTGCACCAGAGGGAGTTTATCAGTGCCATATTCCTATTCTGTTCTCTTGCTGCCTCTCCCTCCCAGCCTTCAGCCATCCTTTTTCCACCCTCTTATTTCCCTCTGTGCATGTTTTCTCTTCTCACTTACACCACTTGGCACAACTCCTCACACCAGATGCACTACAGTGCTGAGAAAAATAGTCAGCTCGTACTATGTAGCTGTATGCATTTATGTGGATGTAAATGGCATGTTAATTAGCTCTAAAGAAGATAAATTTTTGAAAGCTCAGCGAAGTTTTCAGTCTTGTTAGCATGCCTGTCAACCATTCAGTGCCTTAGTTACATGATGGGTAAGTACCTTTCCTCATTTCACAAGTCATATTCCATGAAGGACTTTTTATCATTACATCAATAAATCTTTAGCACTTCATTCTTTATGTTTTGGAAAACTAACATCAGGCAGTTACATTATATCGCTTGGAAACAGTTTATATAAAACCAGATAGTAACTTTAATTAATGCAAAACATCTATAGATCCAACAAATTCCACTAATGCATGACCTGTTTGTATAACTTACTGGAGTGAGACCAGGTAGCATTCTTTAGCGCTGTGACAGTAATAGGATGGTTACCCAATAAAATATCAGATGATTTGCAAGATTCTACTTGGCCACATTTCATAGAGTATTTGAACTGTGTATATGCTATAGCTGTTTTATGTCTGCCCCCTTAGCTGAATGGTCAGCATGACGGATTGCCGTCCCAAGGGGCCCGGGTTCAATTCCCGGCTGGCTCAGGGATTTTCTCTGCTCAGGGACAGGGTGTTGTGTTGTCTTCATCATCATTTCATCCCCCTCCGGCACGCAGGTCGCCCAATGTGGCGTCGAATGTAATAAACACCTGCACCAAGGCGGCCGGACCTGCCCCATACGGGGCCTCCCGGCCAATGATGCCAAACGCTCATTTCCATTTCCATAGCTATTCTGTGCACCAACATGCTCAAATTCAGATCAGAAGGTAGAGGACCTCTACAGAAAGTTAGAGAAAGTAACAAGTGACAGTGAATCTTAGTGCAAAAATGAGATACAATTTTAAAAATTGGTTCTTCAGAAGGAACTTCGGTTATGAGACAAGAACCATTCCTCCTGTCATTAGCCGTATTCCACCAAGGACTTTTCATCATTGTAGACACATAAAAAAAAATTTTGCAGCACCTTTGTTCCAAGAGTTCCGGAACCTGTGCAGAAAATTGGAATAAAGATCAAGAAAAACATTATTTCTGCTCTTTTTTTGATCATGAAAACCACACATCACATGTTGTACCACCAAACAGTGAGACCTTCGGAGGTGGTGGTCCAATTTGCTGAACATGCCAGTACCTCTAAAGCCCAGTAGCACGTCCTCTTGCATTGATGCGTGCCTGTATTCATTGTGGCATACCATCCACAAGCTCATCAAGACGTTGTTGGTCCAGACTGTCCCACTCCTGAACAGCGATTTGGCGTAGATCCCTCAGAGTGCTAGCTGGATCACGTCGTCCATAAACAGCCCTTTTCAATCAATCCCAGGCATGTTTGATCGGGTTCATGTCTGGAGAACATGCTGGCCACTCTAGTCGAGTGATGTTGCTATCCTGAAGGAAGTCATTCACAAGATGTGCATGGTGGGGGCACGAATTGTCATCTATGAAGACGAATGCCTTGCCAATATGCTGCCGATATGGTTGCACTATTGGTCAGAGGATGGCATTCACGTATCGTATGACCATTAGGGCGCCTTCCATGACTACCACTGGTGTAAGTCGGCCCACAGCAGGGAACCTCCACCTTGCTGCACTCGCTGGACAGTGTATTTAAGGTGTTCATCCTGACCGGGTTGCCTCCAAACACATCTCCGATGATTGTTTTGTTGAAAGCATATGCGACACTCATCGGTGAAGAGGATGTGATGCCAGTCCTGAGCAGTCCATTCGGCATGTTGTTGGGCCCATCTGCACCACGCTGCATGGTGTCGTGGTTGCAAAGATGGACCTCCCCATGGACATCGGGAGTGAAGTTGCGCATCATGCAGCCTATTGCACACAATTTGAGTTGTAACACGATGTCCTGTGGCTACACAAAAAGCGTGATTGAACATGGTGGCACTGCTGTCAGGGTTCCTCCGAGCCATAATCCTTAGGTAGCGGTCATGCACTGCAGTAGTAGCCCTTGGGTGGCCTGCGCGAGGCATGTCATCAACAGTTTCCGTCTCTCTGTATCTCCACCATGTCCGAACATCATCGCTTTGCTTCACTCCGAGACACCTGGATGCATCCCTTGTTGAAAGCTCTTCCTGGCACAAAGTAGCAATGCGGACGCGATCGAACTGCGGTATTGACCGTCTAGGCATGGTTGAACTACAACAACACTAGCCGTGTACCTCCTTCCTGGTGGAATGACTGGAACTGATAGGCTGTTGGACTCCCTCCGTCTAATAGGCACTGCTCCTGCATAGTTGTTTACATCTTTGGGCAGGTTCAGTGACATCTCTGAACAGTCAGAGGGACTGTGTCTGTGATACAATATCCACAGTCAACGTCTGTCTTCAGGAGTTCTGGTAACTGGGGAGATGTAAAACTTTTTTTGGTGTGTCTATTAACAAGTCTTAATTTATTTTCCCTAAACAAGTAGTAGAAGCGAGTGGGTTTCAAAGGCCAATGCTAGTGTTCATTTGGCAAGACTCCTGACCATTGTGTGTGAGCTGTAATATCTGGGTGTGCCCTATGGCCTAAAGCCATTGCCTGGGTTCCCTCAGAATCCCAAAGTTGTTCCACGTGGGGAAACTAATCAAACTGTTGGTGACACTAAAAGGAAGTTAGCTTGCCACTGGCTTCACCAGAATGACAAATGTTATATCCCCTCCTGCTAGCTACATGTGTAAAAGTTGCAAGCTGTTTTAACAAGCCAAATAGTATATGGTGATGCATGCTTTCTCATAACCGGAATTCCTTCTGAAGAACCATTTTTTAAAAACTACATCCCATTTTCGCATTGAGATCACCTGGTATTACATTTTAATGGTATTCGCTATCATTTGTTAGTTTCTGTAACTCTCTACGAGGTTCCTCTACATCCTGATCAGAATGTGAGCACATTGGTGCATAGAATTTAATGATCTGTATGGATTACAAATGATATCTTGCTGTATTATTGTTTTTAATAGTCTTGTTCACAGTAAGCCCACAATTAAATTTCCTTCTTGCTCAGATCCTCTATAATGAAATACATCATGATTTTCATCTAATGTGATCTTCAGTTTTCACAGCACCTCTGATGAGCATTGTGATCCTATTCGATATATTATTTAACTTCTCTCCCAATTCCACTAATATTTTTTCAGTGTATTGTTCCTAAACAAGTAGTAGAAGTGATTGGATTTCAAAGGTCCATGCTATCGTTTATTTGGCCAGACTTCTGACCATTGTGTGTGTCCTGTAGTATCTGGGTGTACCTTGTAGACTAAAGCAATTGCGAGGATTTCGTCTGACTACTAATCCCAATGTTGTTCCACCTAATACTGACTTCACAGGAACTTACATGTGACAGTAAGGCCTTTAATAACTCTATCCCTCGTGGATTAGTGTGCCAGGGCCCAAAGTGTTTGGTGGCACATGTGAACAGTGCTAAACCTCAGCAGAGCTATGCTCACAGGAGGTTCATCCCAGTCATAAGTACATCCAAATACTGGAGCAGTTCACATTCCAACAGACCCAAACATCAGTATTGTCATTTAGCTGTCTGTCTGTTTCTCTGTGACTTATAATACATTCAAGTCTATTTTAGAGGGTTGCAGCCATTAACTAATAATGATGTCTGCTGTGTTGGTCCCATCCCACCACAATGCAAAGTAGAGGCACGAGTGCAACCATGGATTAAAGAAAAAGAAAAGGAGCCTTTATAATGGAGGGAGCTGGGTTGCCAGAATGCGGCAAGTACGTCACACAAAGTACACCACTGCTCCATACCACATGCTATTCTTTACTGATGTTGTGACAATAGGTGCACTGTACTAATCAAACTGTTGGTGGCACAGGAAGGAATTTAGCTTGCTACTGGCTTCACTGGAATAACAATGTTATCTCCCCTCTTGCTAGCTAAATGGATGAAAGTAGCAAGCTGTTTCAATCATACCAAATAGCATATGATAATGCAAGCTTCCTCAGTGAATTTCATTGATGAAATCAACTCGTGTTATCAGCAGCACTGTGGCTTGGTGTTGTTGTAACATTTTGACACATTTACTACTCGTCATTTCACCTGATGCTAAAGCAGTTACTTATAAATAACTTCCTTACTAAGAACATTAAAATACTTAGAAAGAGGCAAGACTAATGTTATAATCCATTAAACTTGACACAATTTAATTTTCAGTGTCATCTACTCTAGTTCTGTAGTATTAATTGTAAGTAAAAAGAGTAATATAAATATAGTTTTATTTATATTTCTGTTCACAGAATGAAACTGTTGGAGTGGATCACATTTGTAAAAAGTAAGAGATGCCTGCAGAAATCACCAACTCAGTCATCAAAACTGAGGGCTGATGGGAATGAAAAATTCAAATACAAAGACTATGTGTCTAGTGTTGAATTGTTTACAGAGAGCATGGCACATGCATTGTATAACAGCAAGGAAATGGCTCTGGCTGTTGCAAATAGATCTGCTGCCTTGTTTTATTTGGAAGCGTATGAGGTACTCTAAATTTATAGTTCTTAATTTGCATGTTTTAATAGATTGGAGAAAGAAAGGGCACACTAAACATTGGAATATTACATTTTGTAAGTTTCTGTTGCTGTTATTCATCATCTTTTATGGATGTTAAAATTTTATTTTGGAATGTTGTTGATTCTTGCTGCGGTATTGTAGCTGATAATGCTTTTCAGAGAAATATAGCTTTTGTTCATTGCTTTAAACTGCCAATGAGGCAGGACAGCAATAAAATGCTCCACAGTGCTTTAGAATGCATTGAATTGCTTACTGAAAATATTAGTCTACATCTTTTGTGGGATTCCATCATTCTAGTTGAGTCCAAAGACCATCCTAATTACTATTTCATGTATAGTTCCTCATCCAATTCATCTCAATATGAAAACTGTGTTTACTCTTGAAGTACCTCATTTGTGGATAAGTGTTCAATCCTATTAAAAGAAATTCTTCAAATATGATGCTACCCTTTGTAAATACTTGTACATCTCTTAGGCATGTATTTATGTTCTTAACCTCTTCATTCTGGTGTATCAAGGTGAGAAGCAACCTCACAATGGCCTACAGAGGTAACTTTAGTGACAGCACATGTGTGCCACGTGAGCTTTTGTTATGTAGTTTCATGTTCCACAGATCATTTGTACAATTCATTGTAATGACATGAAACTGGTCATTTAACAATCACATTACACATTCATATGAAAATATGGCTATGCTGACCTTTTAAATTATTATTATTTTTTAATGATATTGGGAGTTAGTATCCCTTACCCACCACCTTTTGAATGCACCACTTTTTCTGCTAAAGACAACCTTGATGTGGTGTAATGAATATCATTTTTTTATGGTATTGTAATTCCTTTTCAACTTTAATGTACTATTTACAATAGACTCCATGAGGGAGTAATTATACTATGAAACAGTAGTCGAAATGTGAGCTACTCAAACAGATGTCCACAAGATGATTGTGGGTGAGCATTGCATATTATTCTTGCAATACATATTTGATCAATGAACACTTTCTTTCTTAAAGATGAGTTACCCCTATATGATGTTATTGAATGAATGAAAGTACTCAGAAATATGTCAAGTTACTGATTTACCTTTCCCAAAGATTTCCAATGTTTTGAAATGCAAATATTGCTGAACTAAGTTGTTTTATTCCAGTTTAAATTTTCATCAATATGGACACTTAAAATTTTTGAAATTTCCTCACTGTTTTTTACACTTATTGTTGGTATAGTATCTCTGGACATGAACTGAATATGTTGTGTCTTTTTGAAATTGAGAATTAGACCATTCACAGAAAATTATTTACCACTTCTCATGTTGTGTGTATGTTTGGATGGCTTGCAATACTATTGTGATTTGTTCAAAAAGAACTAATTCAGCTTGTTGTTTAGATGGAAGGTAGTTTACGTATATGAGGAAATTAAGGCCTTGCGGAAGCCCATAAGTGATTTCTCCCCAATTGGAAAGATTTCTGCTGCTTACATTGGTTGAATTATTAAGTGTAACTTCCTACATTATTTTGGTTAGATATGACATTATCCATGAGGGAGGGGGGGGGGGCTCAGGCTGTACCCTGTTTCAGTCCCATTCCAATTACTTTCACCTGCACATGTCTTCTGACTCTTATAACTGCAGTCAATTTCTTTACATGCTATTCCTGTCAATATTGCTAAAAGCTTTCTTTGAAGCTACATATGCTATCAGTATTGATTTGCCTTTCTTCAACATGTGTTCTAAGATACTTAGCAAGTTAATATTGCTTCATGTGTTTCTACATTTCTCCAGAACCAAAACTGACATTCCCTCAGATAACCTTATAGTAGTCATTCCATACTTTGTAGATAATTTGTATTATTATTTTCCAACCATTATTTATTAAACTGATAGTTTGATTATATTCCTAATTGTCAGCATCTGCATTCTTTGATGGTTTTACTATTAATTCTTTTTTAAGTCTGAGAGTATTTCATCTGTTTCTCATATCCTGCATACGAAAAGAAAACATTTTTCTTGTATTTGTTTTTCACAAGGCTCTTAATAATTCTGAGGCAAAGTTGTATTATTTAGATGCCTTTGTTTTGACTCAGGTCTTTCTGAGCTCTCTTGAATTTTTCATGCAGTGTAACATCCTCCCCCTCATGTTCATTCATTTTCTCCCCCCTCACTATAATATTGTCTTCATAGTTTGTACTTTTATATTTATATAGCCCTTCTATACATTCCTTGCATCTTCCAGCCTTACGTTGATGCTCAATTCTAGCTTTTCATCTAGACTCTTGGTGTTCATACAGCTTCATCTCTCCTCCCAAAAAAGTTCTCTGATTTTTGTTAATGCCTTATCTATCCAGGGTGTATACGACCCGGGACAACCAGGAGATCCGTGGAAAACCCGGGAATTTTTTCATCCAGGAGAAAACCGGGAAAAACCCAGGAATTTTTTAGAATTCTGGGAATTTTTCGTTGTTTTAGTTTTCAGTTTAATTTTTGTAATTTTGACTTGTAAGATTCGATAACAAAGGATATTACTGTATCCCGCTACTGCAGAATAATACTGCAACAATAAAACGTGAATGAGAAAAAAAACAAAAATAAAACATAAATTGCAAAGGAAATGTGCCGTGTACAACAACAAAACACAGTGCTCATACAAGCGTGTGCCAACAGCAAACTGTGTCAAAGGTTTTAGGATGACTATACAGTGCTTCATAACAAGAATTTGCCTCTGATGAGTGTGACGTCACAAATGTTTACTAGATTCGTTTTAGCAGTTATGAGCGGGCTCATGCGCATGCTCAGTTGAGTGGCATACGAGTGGTACCTTCTCCCATTTCTGGCTACATAAATGTGGCTGTTGGCTGTGTAAGAATTCGCAGCAAGCAGCTAGATTGCTAGATGCAACCGGGAAAAATTACTGCCGCACCCAAGCTGCCAGATACATGCATGTGCAACAGGCTCGGATCTACGAGGGATGAGGGGGGGGGGGTGGTGGTGCCAAATTCATATTCTTGAGGAGAAAAACCTTGTTTCACAGAGCGCCTAGCATCTAGCGCATGTTGGTCTATCGATTACTCATATGATTTTGATGCGCAACCCTGTTGGTTTTTAAACACTCTGTAAGTTGATTTCTGAATGAATCATAAACCGCACGGGGTAGCCGTGCGGTCTCAGGCGACTTGGCACGTTTCGCACGGCTCCCCCCCTTTGGAGGTTCGAATCCTCTCTCGGGCATGGGTGTATGTGTTGTCCTTCATGTAAGTTAGTTTATGTTAGATTAAGTAGTGTGTAAGCTTAGGGCCCGATGACATCAGCAGTTTGATCCCCAAAAAAAAAAAAAAAAAAAAAAAAAAAAAAAAAAAAAAAACCAACGGAGAGAGAGAGAGAGAGAGAGAGAGAGCGCAAAAGGGGCCGGGCTGTACAAGCTGAGTGGAGTAAAGCAAACAAGTGAATGCCAATCGCAGTCTGATTATGTTGCTGTTTGGGTTTGCGAAGATCAGCGTTGTTATGATTACTAGGGAAATCCATAGATTCAGACTATCAGAGTGGTAATAAGTGACTAACAGGAATAACAGGTAAGAAAGATTATGTAATATCTTCTCGGTGTATCCAGGAAAATGAAATTTTGACACAACATTTTTGTCCAGATTGCTACACTAGTAAGGGCCAGTTGTACAGTCCCCATCTAGCAGTCGCTTAAGTTCTATTATGGAAGTAGTACGGAAAATGGTTTGTACGAACATAACAATGCCTAACCAGACAATAATCAGGGATAACTAAACCGGTGATTCGGGCAGGGTTAGTAAAGTTAACTGACGAATAAGTTTTGACAAAGGCAGGAATAGTTCCAGAACTAGTCATGACAAGATCGTTTGTTAGATCGAGGAAGGAGAGGAAATGGGGACATCATACAAATTAGGGAAGAATATGACGATTTCAAATTTGTATAAAAATCTCGTACTACTACTTTCCAATCTCATTCTTGAGGAACTGGAGCGTATGAATGAAATGTGAAACTAATGTCTAACATAAAGCTTTTTGCATGTGGTAGGCCTAATAGGCATTTTATGTTGGTCTTCGTGAATTATATTCTGTCATGTTATAGAAATGAGCATTTGTGCCAAAAGAGTCTAGTTTATTTGGTGTGTGTTACAATTTCTGCAGTGTTAGAAAGGCCTATTTTATTTTATCTAGCAGACAGAGGCAAAATAGACATAATCAGATCGAGAAACCACACCAGTCTTGGGTACTATTTGTATTAACAGCTTACACAGTATTAGACAATGATATTTCGATTTTCATGTAGCAAAACGTTCGACGAACTATGATGAAGTAATAGATCCTTTCGCAGAAAGGAAAGCAAACCATGTAAAGCTGTAGCAAGATAAGAGAGAAAACAATGCTAGGAGATAAAGATTGAAGAAATGTGTACTGTATTGCTTGTCTTTTGCCTTTAGTGGTTTTATGTTATTGTTGTTGTGTTCTTCAGTCCTGAGACTGGTTTGATGCAGCTCTCCATGCTGCTCTATCCTGTGCAATCTTCATCTCCCAGTACTTACTGCAACCTACATCCTTCTCAATCTGCTTAGTGTATTCATCTCTTGGTCTCCCTCTACGATTTTTACTCTCCATGCTGCCCACCAATGCTAAATTTGTGATCCCTTGATGCCTCAGAACATGCCCTACCAACCAGTCCCTTCTTATTGTCAAGTTGTGGCACAAACTCCTCCTCTTCTCCCCTATTCTATTCAATACCTCCTCATTAGTTACGTGATCTACCCATCTAATCTTCAGCATTCTTCTGTAGCACCACATTTCGAAAGCTTCTATTCTCTTCTTGTCCAAACTATTTATCGTCCATGTTTCACTTCCATACATGGCTACACTCCATACAAATACTTCCAGAAACGACTTCCTGACACTTAAATCTATACTCGATGTTAACAAAATCCTCTTCTTCAGAAACGCTTTCCTTGCCTTTGCCAGTCTACATTTTATATCCTCTCTACTTCGACCATCATCAGTTATTTTGCTCCCCAAATAGCAAAACTCCTTTACTACTTTAAGTGTCTCATTTCCTAATCTAATTCCCTCAGCATCACCCGACTTAATTCGACTACATTCCATTATCCTCTTTTTGCTTTTGTTGATGTTCATCTTATATCCTCCCTTCAAGACACCATCCATTCCGTTCAACTGCTCTTCCAAGTCCTTTGCTGTCTCTGACAGAATTACAATGTTATCGGCGAATCTCAAAGTTTTTATTTCTTCTCCATGGATTTTAATACCTACTCCGAATTTTTCTTTTGTTTCCTTTACTGCTTGCTCAATATACAGATTGAATAACATCGGGGATAGGCTACAACCCTGTCTCACTCCCTTCCCAACCACTGCTTCCCTTTGATGCCCCTCGACTCTTATAACTGCCTTCTGGTTTCTGTACAAGTTTTAAACAGCCTTTCGCTCCCTGTATTTTACCCCTGCCACCTTTAGAATTTGAAAGAGTATTCCAGTCAACATTGTCAAAAGCTTTCTCTAAGTCTACAAATGCTAGAAATGTAGGTTTGCCTTTCCTTAATCTTTCTTCTAAGATAAGGCGTAAGGTCAGTATTGCCTCACATGTTCCACATTTCTACGGAATCCAAACTGATCTTCCCCGAGGTCGACTTCTACCAGTTTTTCCATACATCTGTAAGGAATTCACGTTAGTATTTTGCAGCCATGACTTATTAAACTGATAGTTCGGTAATTTTCACATCTGTGAACACCTGCTTTCTTTGGGATTGGAATTATTATATTCTTCTTGAAGTCTGAGGTATTTCGCCTGTCTCTTACATCTTGCTCACCAGATGGTATAGTTTTGTCAGGACTGGCTCTCCCAAGGCCGTCAGTAGTTCTAATGGAATGTTGTCTACTCCTGGGGCCTTGTTTCGACTTAGATCTTTCAGTGTTCTGTCAAACTCTTCACGCAGTATCGTATCTCCCATTTCATCTTCATCTACATCCTCTTCCATTTCCATAATATTGTCCTCAAGTACATCGCCCTTGTATAGACCTTCTATATACTCCTTCCACCTTTCTGCTTTCCCTTCTTTGCTTAGAACTAGGTTTCCATCCGATCTCTTGATATTCATACAAGTGGTTCTCTTATCTCCAAAGGTCTCTTTAATTTTCCTGTAGGCAGTATCTATCTTACCCCTAGTGAGATAAGCCTCTACATCCTTACATTTGTCCCCTAGCCATCCCTGGTTAGCCATTTTGGACACCCTGTCGATCTCATTTTTGAGACGTTTGTATTCCCTTTTGCCAGCTTTATTTACTGCATTTTTATATTTTCTCCTTTCATCAATTAAATTCAGTATTTCTTCTGTTACCCAAGGATTTCTACTAGCCCTCGTCTTTTTACCTACTTGATCGTCTGCTGCCTTCACTACTTCATCCCTCAGAGCTACCCATTCTTCTTCTACTGTATTTCTTTCCCCCATTCCTGTCAATTGTTCCCTTATGCTCTCCCTGAAACTCTGCACAACCTCTGGTTCTTTCAGTTTATCCAGGTCCCATCTCCTTAAATTCCCACCTTTTTGCAGTTTCTTCAGTTTTAATCTACAGTTCATAAGCAATAGATTGTGGTCAGAGTCCACATCTGCCCCTGGAAATGACTTACAATTTAAAACCTGGTTCCTAAATCTCTGTCTTACCATTATATAATCTATCTGATACCTTTTAGTATCTCCAGGGTTCTTCCATGTATACAACCTTCTTTCATGATTCTTGAACCAAGTGTTAGCTATGATTAATTTATGCTCTTTGCAAAATTCTACCAGACGGCTTCCTATTTCATTTCTTACCCCCAATCCATATTCACCTACTATGTTTCCTTCTCTCCCTTTCCTACTCTCAAATTCCAGTCACCCATGACTATTAAATTTTCGTCTCCCTTCACTACCTGAATAAGTATTTTATCTCATCATACATTTCATCAATTTCTTCATCACCTGCAGAGCTAGTTGCCATATAAACTCGTACTACTGTAGTAGACGTGGGCTTTGTGTCTATCTTGGCCACAATAATGCGTTCACTATGCTGTTTGTAGTAGCTTACTTGCACTCCTATTTTTTTTATTCATTATTAAACCTACTCCTGCATTACACCTATTTGATTTTGTATTTATAACCCTGTATTTACCTGACCAAAAGTCTTATTCCTCCTGCCACCGAACTTCACTAATTCCCACTATATCTAACGTTAACCTATCCATTTCCCTTTTTGAATTTTCTAACCTACCTGCCCGATTAAGGGATCTGACATTCCACGCTCCGATCTGTAGAACGCCAGTTTTCTTTCTCCTGATAACGACATCCTCCTGAGTAGTTCCCGTCCGGAGATCCGAATGGGGGACTATTTTACCTCTGGAATATTTCACCCAAGAGGACACCATCATCATTTAACGATACAGTAAAGCTGCATGCCCTTGGGAAAAATTACGGCTGTAGTTTCTCCTTGCTTTCAACCATTCGCAGTACCAGCACAGCAAGGCCGTTTTGGTTAGTGTTACAAGGCCAGATCAGTCAATCATCCAGACTGTTGCCCCTGCAACTACTGAAAAGGCTGCTGCCCCTCTTGAGGAACAACATGTTTGTCTGGCCTCTCAACAGATACCCCTCTGTTGTGGTTGCACCTACGGTGCGGCCATCTGTATCGCTGAGGCACGCAAGCCTCCCCACCAACGGCAAGGTCCATGGTTCATGGGGGTGGGGTATGTACCCTATATTTAATTTCATGTCACCCAAAACAGAAATTTATTAGCTAAAAGGCAATAAAGAGTGCAAATTTTCTGGAGAGTTCTTGTTCTCCCGATTACAAATAATCCCATCCAGTATTAATTGTGAATTTTTTTTAATTTTATTTAAAAAAAAAAAAAAGAAGTGCAGAATGTCAAACTGTGCGACTGGGTGCAGGAGAGGCACTAGGGCATTTTAATTTCTACTGTCCTGAATATAGTTTGTTGGCATCCAATACAAAATATACATGTTTCAATTCCACGGAGCAAAATACAGTGATGTGCGATAGAAGAATGCTGTGTGAAATGGGGTGGCACTGCACAAAATGGATCAAATGGCTCTGAGCACTATGGGACTTAACAGCTGAGGTCCTCAATCCCCTAGAACTTAGAACTACTTAAACCTAACTAACCTAAGGACATCACACACCTCCATGCCCGAGGCAGGATTCGAACCTGCGACTGTAGTAGTCGCGCAGTTCCGGACTGAAGCGCCCCCCACACTTAAGACCAAATAAAATGCCTTACATTTCCTGTAACACATATGTTTTATGTATCAGACCTTTCAGACAGCTGTGCGCTAACATATTTCGAAAATTTGATTTTTTTACAATTTTTGACATATCTCAAACGCTCAAGGAAGGAGGCTGGGTGAGAGGCGGGGGAGGGGGGGGGGGCACCACTATCTTAGTATTGCCCCAGTTCGGAAATATCGTAGATCCGAGGCTGATGCGCAGAGCAGCCTGAGTTATAGTGGGGAAGTGTGTTGTCTCCATGTGACCCGTGTTTACATTTAGTGATTTTGTTGTTTCCTCTTCGTTTACTGCTCTCTCGTCAAATGGAAACAAAATGGATTTCTGTGGCCGGGAGCTATCAAGTGAATTAAAATACATTCACATAATTACGGAAGGCTAATATACGTTATTAGTTTCAAATTTATTTTATTTCCACTTTTCTTACAGCCATGCATTAATCGCCTTCTAGAACAATGAAGTTATTTTTGTCAGTTTGCTAAAGAAATTTTGTTTTTATTATCTTTCATGCTGAGGCAGTCAATGTGTTTAAAACAAAGTGTTTAGTTCCACACTATTGGCTAATTTCAACTGCTCGCTGCATTTCAAGTGCACATTTTGATCTTCTAGCACGTATGGCACTATGCCATAACAAAGAATAAAAAATTAGTTAATACAGTCCTGGTACTCCAAGAAAATTTACATCCCAAAACCCACACTGGAAAGCTTAATATCAGGTCAAGGCCTGCTTCATTGGGAATCTGGACATACGAATGTTCTCTTTAAGTATGCACTTTAAATGTGCCATTTTAGTATGGTTCATGAAATTCCGATGCTCTTAGATATCCTCTGATGTCTTTTTTTCTTTTATGACATAATGTAAGATCTTTTAATGTTTTACACGTACGAACATACGGGCTTCCTGTGTCATAGCAGCTGCCAAAGTGCGGTGGCGCCTGTTATCGGGCGCTCTCTGACAACTACTGAAACGAACCTATTTCTAACGGGTCACGGGAAAATATTGCGAATGGTGGTTTGAAAAGCGTTACTTTCAAAGTAAATTTCCTTTTACGCAAGTTGAACTATGTGCGAAAATGTACGATGAATTTCGTAAATCACAGAGCATTTGATGATGAGCCATTTAGAAGTATTTCGAGCCCAGAAGATCAGAAATACATGTCGTTAATATGAGCAAATTGATGTAGTGCTACAGGAAGCTCTCTCTCTCCTCTGTGGTAGCTAATTTATTCGAGGAAAACTTTGAGGCCAAGTCACTGGACTCAGCTAAAAGTTTTACTGGCACATTTGTGCGATGTATCCTAAAGTGTAACATGCACAAAAAATCAATATTATACGTGAAAGCTTAGCTTCTCTTGCAGCTTATTAACCTTAGAGACCAATATTATATATGAAAGCTTTGCTTTCCTTGTAGCGACACTATGTATATTAATTTAAAACATTGACTTTTCCTGTTTATGGATCCGCACTACTTAACAGTGATGTTGCTATTAGCTGACTACATCTCGTGTCCTGTGATTTGAATATCCGCTGTCATCGGCTGGCGGGATCACGTGACATGAGCTATGACTAGCTTACAAAAGTGCATCACAATCTCGATTACAATGGTTCGGAAAGTGACATGCAGTGTTTGGTGGAATTCAAATCTATACTTTCGTAAATGAAAATATACAGCGTATATATTGCTGCACATAAAAATCTTTCCAAAAGGAGTTTTCTTCCCTGAGTTTCGTTTTCTAAAGTGCTGGGAAATTCCATGCCTGTGTATAAAAACATAACCATTTAATGGATTGATAAGTTTTACAGTTCCAAGGGAAAATATACTGTCACTTAATAACATGGAAAAAGTATGTTTTCATCCAGAAGAAAGTGTATTTTTAACCTGGAAATCCGGGTATTTTTTTTCCTTGTCTGCTTATAGATCACCCGTCACTCTCCCTTTTTTATGTATCTGTATACCCTTCCGCCTGTTTCACTTTTTGCATTTTGATGTTTTCTTCTTCCATCAGTTGAATTTGATATCTCATATGTTATCCAAGAATTCCAATGTGGCATTTTCTTTTTGCCTAGTTGTTCATTTTGTGCAGTTTTTACCGTTTCATTTCTGAAGGCTACCCATTTACCTTCTATCATGTTTCTATAACTTGTTTCTGTCAGCTATTCCCTAACACTCCCTTTGAAACTACCAACAATCTTCAGTTCTTTCAGCTTATTCAGGTTCCCCTTCCACAATTTCCTCCCTTATTGCAGTTTCTTCACTTGTAATCAGCATTTCATAATATGGCCAGAGTCTACATTTACTCCTGTAACAGTTTTGCAGTTTAAAATCTCTGTCTTAGCAGTATATAATTTATCTAAAATCTTCCAGGTCTCTTACACATATACAGCCTTCTTCCATGATTCTTAGACCAGGTGATTAAATTGTACACTGTGCAAAATTGTACCAGACAGCTTCCCCTTGGATTCCCTGTGCCCATTCCATGTTCTTCTATAGTTTTACCATCTCTTCCTTTTGCTGCTGTCAAATTCCAGTCACCCAACACAGTTAATTTTTCATCTCCAATAATCTACTGGATAATTTCTTTTATCTCGTCATACTTTTTTTCAGTTGGTGAGTTGTAGCCTTGTGTCTGTCTGATGACCTGTTCACTATGCTATTCATAGTACCTTATGCACATCCCTCGTTTCTTGTTCGTTATTAAACCTACTCCTTCATTACTCGTATTTGATTTTGTGTTGACTACCTTTTTCTATTGTAATGAGAAATCCCGTCCTATCTGTTACTTGTAATTTACTAACTCCTACCACATCTGACTTCAAGTTCTATAATGCAGCTGGTTAAGGCGGTCTAACATTTCACACTCCAACCAGTAGCATGCCAATTTTTTTCTTTTTCTTTTTTCTGGTAACAGTGTCCAGATTAGCCCCTACTTGGAGATCCAAATGTGGGACAGTTTTATCTCTGGAATATTTTACACAAGAGGATGCCATCTTCATTCATTCATAAAGCAGAGCTGCATACCCATGGGGAATAGTGTGGCTGTAGTTCCCATATTACAAGGCCAAATTGGTCAATCTTTCAGAGTGTTGTCCGTGTAACTACTGAAAAAATTGCTACTCCTCTGCAGGATCATGTGGCTGTCAGGCCCCACCATAGGATGATCACATAGGCTCAGTTGTAAATGGAGCAAATGGCAGATTGTGGGTCATTGTTAGAATACTAAGGAAATACAATCAGTCTATAAAGGAGATTGCTTACAAACATCCATGTGGCCAATGCTAGAAAATTGCTCAAGTGTGTGGGATCCATACAAAATGGGACTAGCAGGGGATACTTAACGTATTCAGAGAAGGGCAGCATGAATGCTCAAAGGTTTGATTGACCCTGGGAGAATGTAATGGAGATACTGTAGGGACTGAAATGGCAAACAGTTGAAGATAGACACAAACTATTTTGAGTTCATAATCTCCATCAGCAGACATTGAGATGAAGACAGAGAAGCTGTGCAGTTATCACAGAACACTTGTCATGAAGAGCTCAGACAAAGCTTGTCTTGGGCAGAGCCACTGACTGAGGTGATTGTGTGCTGGCATTAACAGGCTTGTCAGTTAGTTCCACCATTGATTTCAGTGCTTATGGATGAAGACTTTGTCTTGCACAGTGCTCTGTTTCTATGTGCTCGGACCGAGCGAGGAGGCACAGTTGTTAGGACACTGGACTCGCATTCAGGAGGATGACATTTCAAATCCATCTCCGGCCATCCTGATTTAGATTTTCCATGATATCCCTAAATCATTCCAAGCAAATGCTGGGATGGTTCCTTTGAAAAGGCACGTCTGGTTTCCTTCCCCATCCTTCCCTAATCCGAACTTGTGCTCAGTCTCTAATGACCTAGTTGTCAACGGGATGTTAAACACTAATCTCCTCATCCTCCTCCATGTGCTCAGTTGTCAGTTGCTCACACAGGTCACATGTTGTGTTTTCCTCCATGCTTGTTCTCTGTGTGGTATTTAGACTCTGCTCCCCTGTAGATTGGCTCGTACATGAAGGTTAATTCCCTCATCCAGAGTTAAGCTCCCTGGCTTGTAGTTGAGCAACTGGTGGCTTGTATAGTTAAATTCATGCTGACTGATGATCCCATGGCATTGTCATGCCCTTGCAGATAAATCGAGAAACTACTTATAAAATTTCAAGAATCAGCTGTAAATGATGAATCGAGGAATGTACTACATCTCCCTATGTATCTCTCTCCTAGGGATTGCAAGGACAATATTAGAGTAATTGCAGTGTGCACAGAGGTGTTTAAATGGTCATTCTTTCTCCATATGTGAATGGGACAAGGAGAAGCCCTAATAAATGGTACAATGGGAAGTACCATGTATCACATGTCTTAGTGCTTGCAGAACAGCCAGTGCCATATTAGCCACATAGTGAGAGTTAGTAAATGCTACAGGCCCCATGCATTAGGGGTCCCCATACCTAGATGTTAGTAGAATCTGTTAAGTTGGATATTAATCTTGTTCTATCTACTGTTCAATGGAAAGATGATGGTGTTCAAATCTACAATGAGTAATAACAATTTTAGCTCATTTCTAAAAGTGAGCACTGGCCACACCATATGTTATGTTTCGTAGATTGACAACATTGCAAAACTTACAGGGAAATTCTCTAATGTTATCCAAGCTAGTCCAAGCAACCCAATTAATTAGAATAGGGGTCCGTTGATTACCAATAAAAGTAATTAATGGCTACTGTACTCATTTTTGTAAATCTACTGTTACAATTATTCATTTCTTCTACAATGTATTTACTTTACCTACAGTACTTTTGATACAAGCTGCCTAGAGTGGAGACTGTTTTTTTGTTGGTGCATTATTGTTGCAGAACATATTGTAGTTTCATGGTTCCTGTGTTTCTTTTGTGTCATTTTCTTACTACTTGCTGTGGAGTACAAAGATACGACACTACTGTTCTACATCTACTTCGATACTCCGCAAGCCACTGTATGGTGCTGACAGAGGGTACCCTGTACCAATACTTGTTATTTCCTTTCCTATTCCACTCGCAAATAGAGTGAGGGAAAAATGACTGTCTGTTTGCCTCTGTATGAGCCCTAATTTCTCATATTTTATCTTCGTGGCCCTTACGGGCATTGTATATTAATGGCAGTAGAATCATTCAGCAGTCAGCTTCAAATACCAGTTCTCAAAATTTGCTCAATAGTGTTTCTCGAAAAGAACGTCATCTTCTGTCCAGGGAGTCCCATTTCAGTTCCCAAAGCAACTCTGTAACACGTGTTGCTTGAACGTACCGGTAACAAATCTAGCAGCCTGCCTGTGAATTGCTTCAATATCTTCCTACAATCCGACCTGGTATGGATCCCAAACACTCAAGCAGTACTCAAAATTAGGTCACACCAGTGTCCTGTATGTGATCTCCTTCACAGGTGAACCACTCTTTCCTAAAATTCTCCCAATAAATTGAAGTCTAGGATTTGCCTTCCCTACCACATTTCTCATGTTCATTTCACCTCATATCGCTTTGCAACGTTATGCCCAGATATTTAAATGATTTGACTGTCAAGCAGGACATAAGACCATATCTGAACATTAAAGGTTTGATCTTCCTACTCATCCGAATTAACATACATTTTTCCACATTTAGGGCTAGCTGCTATTCATCACACCAATTTTAAATTTCATCTAAGTCATCTTGTATCTTTCTACAGTCACTCAACTTCGACACCTCACCATACACCACAGCATCATCAGCAAACAACTGCGGATTGCTGTCCACACCATCAGCCAGATCATTTATGTGTATAGAGAACAACAGCAGTCCTAACATACTTCCCTGTGGCACTCCTGATGATATCCTTGTCTCTGATGAACACTCGCCATCAGGGACAACATACTGATTTCTATTATTTAAAAAGTCTTTGAGTCACTCACATATCTGTGAAATTATTCCGTATGCTCATACCTTCATTAACAGCCTCCAATAGAGCACCGTGTCAAACACTTTCCTGCGATCTAGAAATATAGAATCTGCCTGTTGCCCTTCATCCATAGTTCTCAGTATATCATGTGAGAAAAGGGCAAGCTGATTTTCACATGAGTGATGCTTTCTGAAACCATGCTGATTTGTGCGAAAAAGCTTCTCAGTCTCAAGAAAGTTCATTATATTCAGACTGAGAAGATGTTCAAGGATTCTGCAGCAAACATAAGTCAGGGATATTGGCCTGTAACTTTGTGGGTCTATTCATTTACCTTTCTTATGTAATGGAGTCACCTACACTTTTTTACAGTCACTTGGGATTTAGTGTTGGGTGAGAGATTCTTGATAAATGCAAGCTAGGTAAGAGGCCAATGCAGTAGAGTACTCTGTAAAATCTAACTGGGGTTCCTTCTGGACCTGGTGATTTATTTGCTTTCAAATTCTTCCGTTGTTTTCTACACCAGGTATGCTTATTACACACATAAAAAAAAGTTTTGCATCACCTCGGTTCCAAGAGTTCTGGAACCTGTACAGAAAATTGGAACAGAGATGAACATAAACATCATTTTCGCCTTTTATATTTCTCATGAAAACCACACATTGCATGTTGTACCACCATGCAGCGAGACCTTCAGAGGTGGTGGTCCAGATTGCTGTACACACCGGTACCTCCAATACCCAGTAGCACGTCCTCTTGGATTGATGCATGCCTGTATTCATCGTGGCATACTATCCACAAGCTCATCAAGGCACTATTGGTCCAGATTGTCCCACTCCTCAACGGTGATTTGTCATAGATCTCTCAGAGTGGTTGGTGGGTCACGTCGTCAATAAACAGCCTTTTTCATTCTATCCCAAGCATGTTTAGCAGGGTTCATGTCTGGAAGAACATGCTGGCCACTCCTGTCAAGCGATGTCGTTATCTTGAAGGAAGTCATTACAAGATGTGCATGATGGGGGTGCGAATAGTAGACCATGAAGATGAAAGCCTCGCCAATATGCTGCCTATGTGGTTGCACTATCAGTTTGAGGATGGCATTCACGTATCGTACAGCTGTTATGGCGCCTTCCTTGACCACCAGCAGCAGCGTACATTGGCCCCACATAATGCCACCCCAAACCAGCAGGGAACCTCCACCACATTGCACTTGCTGGACAGTATGTCTAAAACTTTAACCTGACCGGGTTGCCTCCAAACGCGTCTCGGACAATTGTCTGCTTGAAGGCATATGCAACACTCATCGGTGAAGAGAACAAGATGCCAATCCTGAACAGTCCATTCGTCATGTTGTTGTACCACGCTGCATGGTGTCATGGGTGCAAAGATGGACCTTGCCATGGACAACGGGAGTGAAGTTATGCATCATGCAGCCAACTGTGCACAGTTTGAATCGTAACATGACGTCCTGTGGCTGCACGAAAAGCATTAATCAACATGGTGGCATTGCTGTCAGGGTTCCTCCGAGCCATAATCCTTAGGTAGCAGTCATTCACTGCAGTAGTAGCCCTTGGATGGCCTGAGTGAGGCATGTCATCGACCGTTCCTGTCTCTCTGTATCTCCACCATGTCCGAACAACATCGCTTTGGTTCACCCTGAGACGCCTGGACACTTCCCTTGCTGAGAGCCCTTCCTGGCACAAAGTAACAATGCGGACGCGATCGAACTGCGGTATTGACCATCTAGGCATGGTTGAACTACAGACAACATGAGCTGTGTACCGCCTTCCTGGTGGAATGACTGGAACTGATCGGCTGTTGGACCCCCTCTGTGTAATAGGCGCTGCTCATGCATGGTTACTTACACCTTTGGGCGGGTTCAGTGACATCCCTGAACAGTCAGAGGGACTGTGTCTGTGATACAACATCCACAGTCAACGTCTACCTTCAGGAGTTCTGCGAACTGGGGTGATGCAAAACTTTTTTTGATGTGTGTACTGTGTCATTCATATGGGAGTCTGTCAGATGGCCAAATGACAGTATGTTTGTACGATGCTCCTTTGTGAATGATTTCCTGAACGTGAAATTAAAACATTAGCTTTCATTTTGCTATCATCAGCTGTCATACCAGCAACATGGGACTCAATGGAAGCCCTAGACTTGTTAGATATTTTACAGATGACCAGAATTTTCTCAGGTTCTCTGCCAGATCAGTTGCTAAGATATCATGGTGGTAATTGTTGTGTGCTTCGTGCAAAGACCTTTTCACACCTGCATGAATCTCTACTAACCTTCGCTTGTCATCATTTATGTGTTCCCTTCTGAATCGAGAGTGCAACAGCCTCTGCTTCCTCAGCATCGACCAAATTTCATTATTAAACCATGGTGGGTCTTTTCCATCCTATATCCACTTATTAGGCACATAACTCTCCACACGATGGTGTACTGTACAGGACAGCCGGATTGGAAGGCAGTGGGCAGGAATGAACCATTAGGAAGATTTTAGTTAATAGGTCTTTTATTAGCAGAGACTGCATTGAAAAAGGAGCACATAGTCAGGCCTATGAAGGCGAGGGTGAGCCAGAGCATAGTCAGGGGCGAAATGTAGTTCACGTAGCTAAGGAAAAATGGTGTCTGCCATTCAGACAAGTCTGACTGGTGTGGCAGCTACTGAAAAAACAAAGTCTGTGGTGCTGCAGCACCGGGATGGGCAGGAGATGTTGGCTGCTACAGGGCACACAATCGAAAGAGAGCCCCGGCGGAGGGCGGCAGAGTACATCCAGCTCAGCCACACGGCTTCCTCAGCCCTGATTGGTCAGAAGCTGAGAAACCCGCGGGGTGGCATGGAAATTTCCAGAGTGTGACCTGCTCAGTGTTGCAGAGATGGTGTTACCTTGTCAGCACACGAGGGAGGCACATGATCGAGATTGCCTATCCCAGTGCTGACTTGCTGGTCCTGGATCATGGGATGGGAAAGTTACAGGCAGCTGAAGCTGCCGGCTACTGCTTGAGGATAAAGTGACTTTTGAAAGCGAATAAAAAATAAAATAAAATCCCCTACTTTCGGCCTACTATCTGGCTCATCCTTACAGTACAATCTGCGTAAACTTTGCCCATAATTCCTCTACATCCATCTTACTGGAACTAAATGATTCGAATTCACTGTTTAAGTGAGATGTTAATAATTCATTATGTGAGATGTTAATAACTGCTTATATGCTCTATCTATCAGAAACACTCTCCTAGCCTTCTTGACTGCTTTATTCACTTCCATAATCATAGTTTCTATAATGGCATCATGATCACTAATCCCCGTTTCTATACTGACATTGTCGATGAGGTCTGGCCTATTTTTAGCTACCAGGTTTAAGATATTTCCATTGTCTGGGCTGCCAAGCTAGCTGCTCAAGATAATTTTCAGAAAATGTGTTCAAAAGTACGTCGCATAACTGTCTGTACCCCCCCCCCCCTCCCCTCCCCTGCCCCACAATGAATTCATAGGCATCCCAGTCTATACTTGGCATGTTAAAGTCGCCTCCAACTAGTATTGCATGATCTGGGTATTTACATGCTATCGACCGTAGACTTCCTGTGAATGACTCTAGAATTTCACAGCAGAATCGTGTGGCCCATAAAACCATCCAACAATTAACTTTGTTTCACCTACACCTGTTATGCATGACTGTTTAATGACAAGAGAAGATATTAATAGGCTGAAATATTGTTTTATATAGTGATTGCAAAATATTCTAACAGAAAAACGAGAAACACTGAAGAGTACGTTAAGCTTGGTTGGCCGTGGGGTCTAATGTATGACTTTCCGGGCAGAAAGGAGCGCCTAGTCCCCAGCACGAATCCGCCCAGCGGACTTGTGTTGAAGTACGGTGAGCCGGCCCGTCTGTGGATGGTTTTAGGTGGTTTTCCATCTGCCACGGCGAATGCGGGCTGGTTTCCCTTATTCTGCCTCAGCTACACTATGTCGGTGATTGCTGCACAAACAAGTTCTCCACGTACATGTACACCACCATTACTCTACCATGCAAACATACGGGTTACACTCACCTGGTATGAGACGTTCCCTGGGGGGAGGGGGGGGGGAAGGGTGTCCACCGGGGGCTGAGCTGCACAATAACCCTGGGTTTGGTGCGGGGCAGCAGAGGGGTGAAGTGGACTGCGGTAACCACTGTGGCTGCAGCAGGGACGGAGCCTCTCCATCGTTTCTAGGCCCCCGGTTAACATACAATACAATACATACAAGGTAAGCTTATTCGTTTTGTTTATATATGCTACCAAGTTTTAAGAAAAGTGCAACATATATAACAATATTCATATCAATTATTAGTGATCAATCTGATTTTAAAATGTGAATATAACAGAGGGAAACATTCCACGTGGAAAAAATATATCTAAAAAGAAAGAAAGATGATGAGACTTACCAAACAAAAGCGCTGGCAGGTCGATAGACACACAAACAAACAAACACAAATATACACACAAAATTCAAGCTTTCGCAACAAACTGTTGCCTCATCAGGAAAGAGGGAAGGAGAGGGAAAGACGAAAGGATGTGGGTTTTAAGGGAGAGGGTAAGGAGTCATTCCAATCCCGGGAGCGGAAAGACTTACCTTAGGGGGAAAAAAGGACAGGTATACATTCGCACACACACACATATCCATCCACACATACAGACACAAGCAGACATATTTAAAGACCTTAAATATGTCTGCTTGTGTCTGTATGTGTGGATGGATATGTGTGTGTGTGCGAATGTATACCTGTCCTTTTTTCCCCCTAAGGTAAGTCTTTCCGCTCCCGGGATTGGAATGACTCCTTACCCTCTCCCTTAAAACCCACATCCTTTCGTCTTTCCCTCTCCTTCCCTCTTTCCTGATGAGGCAACAGTTTGTTGCGAAAGCTTGAATTTTGTGTGTATATTTGTGTTTGTTTGTTTGTGTGTCTATCGACCTGCCAGCGCTTTTGTTTGGTAAGTCTCATCATCTTTCTTTCTTTTTAGATATGATTTTAAAATGTTGTTGTTATAATTCGTGTACTACCGAATACAGTAAATATATACTTCACGTTGAGCCACCAAGGGTGAGATTAACTTTTTGAAATCACACATATGGTGGTGTAGGAGTGGGTGCCAGGTTTCACACCATGCAGCCATCCACCCTGGTGGACCCTCATTTGTGAAAATATGACAAAAGTAATTTCTCATGAGAGACTAAAAAATTAAAAATAACCTGAGTTTACCCTGTAGCCCCATAGCATATAGCCAAGGCTACAGGCTCATTAGCTAAAGGTCACATGTTTAGTAGTTACAGAACGGCAATTATTTTTAAAATTCTTAAGCAGAATTATTGTGGTAGTTTATTTTCATTAATTTATTTTGGTTTTAAATGTAATTCTTTTCTTAAATTTAATCTCTGCTCCTTGAATTCCTCATTTTAATCATTGTATTAAGTTTATTATTTTGCACAGATTTAATTAAGTGAATTTGTATAAAAAGTGTGAATGCGGTAAGAGAGAATTTATGTTTTAGCATAGTGTGAAAGTAATTTATGTTTTAAATTCTTGTATGATGATAACCATCCATCGTTTTGGGACAAAAGTAAAGTGCTGTTTTATTTTATATGCTAAACTTTGAGGCCTAAAGCAAACCAAGGGCGGCCTCTCGGCATTCACAATGGACTGCGTGCTAGCTTAATGTGGCAATGAGAACAGCTGTCTGTGTTGTTGAAGAACAGAAGTGACGCTCCCCTCCATTGGTGGTAGAGTCTGTGGTTTATAGGTTTTTTTTATTTTTCATCATCGTCATCATTGCAATCGCTGTCAATGCACATCATGTACAACCCAGCAGTGTTTCACAGGACGAAAAATTTGGAGGTGGCAATTCAACAGTAAACAGGGAAAGAGAACATGGTAGAGTTACTGAAAATTGGTGCTGAGGCATTGGAAGGAGAGTCATATGTAATTAGACACATTCATATCTTGCCATTATTGACAATAATGAAATGCCATTACTGATAGTGTAGCAAATTGTCAATCTGTTGAATATTATGCTCCTGTATCCTCATTGTAATATGATCCATTTATTTTATAACTTTTTTCATGAAATTTATAGCTCAAGTAGTTAAATTTTGTCTTAATATTTTCCAAATTGTTTCACTTTACTAGCCTTTAACATAACTTATTTTCTACATGCCACCAACTTATTAGTGGTTCCTTGTATTTTTATTTACAGGAATGCCTTAAGGACATTGAATTAGCATTAGGTAATAACTATCCAGAGTCTTTGAAATATAAACTCTATACCAGGAAGGCCGAATGTATGGAAAAACTGAACAGATACAAAGAAGCCATTGATGCCTATAACTGTGCACTGCAGCTGTTGAAGGATGCTAACATAGGTAAGATGGTCAATCACATATCGATACAGTTCATTTTGTGGTCGTTATTCAAGTTTCCATGCATATATTTTTTGTTTATGTCAGTGAACGAATAATACAAGACCATCTTCGCTAATTTGTTCTTTTATTTGTATCTTGAAACGAAGCATTATTTTACTTACAGGTTTTCTCTGTAGCACGAGAACAATATTGGCATTGGTGTATCTGTCATATATACAGATTATCTTTAAACTATATATGTTTCAAACATCTAACACTTTAAAAAAATCACTCAATATTTATGTACCTACTTTTCTCACATACATTTAATTTTTATAGTGATAAGTCTGAGAAAGCATCTTTATAGTACAAAATACTGATCTATACTTAAACATTTTACAGCAAGCAGTTATTAACAGCTGTCTAAAATATTGAAGTATCTTTTGTCATTTAACTTATTGTACAGCTTGCTCCCTGTTTATGTTGGTTTGTTTGCGCTTTAGTGCTGCAAGTGCATATTGAAAATGTGCATCACACTTACTTCTTATGTAATATATGTTCCATAGATACCAGGTTGTTACTACTCTATAAAAGATTGGTAATGAATTTTATTACTTGTTAAGTTCACTCCAGGCAAATGCCAGGATGGTTCCTCTAAAAGGGCACGGCCGACTTCCTTCCCCATCCTTCCCTAATCCGATGAGACCGATGACCACGCTGTCTGGTCTCCTTCCCCAAAACCAACCAACCAACCCAACCTGTTAAGTTATATAGTAGTAATTAGCACAATTATCAGTTTGAGTAACAAAAGTCATAATTTGTTCTTAGTAGACTTTACAGGCGTAGCGAGCAGTGACTGCTGCTGCATGTTAATCTATAACTTGACTTGTTCCAAATCCTTTAAGGCTTTCCTTCATGATAGGATTTACAGAATACTGTGTTTGTGCAACTAGACATTTAAGCACAGTAATAAAAGTAAATGAAGTTTCTTAAATAAAAGACCTGTACTAATTTTAAAGTCTGAAATTTCCCTGACTTTTACAGTTCTTCTTTGGGATAAGACACAATCTTTGGTGGCAGATAAGTTTCCCCAGAAGAGTTTGCCATATCGCAGTGATGGCTACTGTCAGTTTGGATGCATAACCAGAAATAATTATCCTAACTTCTTCTAATGTGGGTCACAGCCACTATAAATTCTTTAAGTAACATCATTTTCCACTTTTGATTATAACTGCTTTTATTGAACTTTTGCAATTTTCACTTGTGTGTCATTGTCTAGCATAAGGTTCATAGAAATAGGTTAAAAATAACAGTGTCTTCATAAGGCTGTGTCACCCTCGATGGCAATAACAGCCGTTAACTCTGTTACCATCGATTATTTTGACACAGTTGTTTAGGGCTGTTGTTATTTTTAACCTGTGTCTGTGCTGCAATATACCAATGAATCTTATGCTTGACATTCGGCAATCAACAGCATCGATTATTTTGACACAGTTGTTTAGGGCTGTTGTTATTTTTAACCTGTGTCTGTGCTGCAATATACCAATGAATCTTATGCTTGACATTCGGCAATCAACAGCCACAAGCAACAGAGTTTATTCACAGTAGTACACCAGAATAATGTCGTAGGTGATATAATAAAACTTGCGGTGTGCACTCCATCGCTCGTATCAACACTGGCTTAGGCTGGCTTATATGCCAGATTCTGGCATGATCGAATCAGAGGACCCACATGAGGATCAACACCATTGGAGTAGAGATGCTGTGGTGCTCAACAGTAATGTTGCACCAGCTAATCAGTTTCCATAGTAACATCAGTTGGCACCAATTCATTAACAAGGGCACATGATTGCAATATTTCAATAACAAACTTGAACAGCTAAAAGTAAAAAATGGTTTTAAAAGAAGTTTTGTCATAAGATAACATCTTGTGGTACAGACTGGTTGACTTAGTGATAGTTATATTTTAAAAAATAAATTAATTAAAAAAAACTGTTGGTCCCATAATGGATTCTTGTAATACACCATACCTAACGCATTGCTTTTCCTAGCAGTAGAGCTTTGTTATTCCCTTCTCATAATGTGATGTGATCTGCATAACAAATATATATGCAGTTCAGTTGGAATGATTAGTTTAGATGCCTTGGGAAGGTCTCAAAATATTTCGGAAGTGTGTTATTCATTATCTCTGTCACTTACAGCCTTACAAGTCGCTGTGCTCAATACATATATTGCATGCATCTCCTCCTCACCCAGCTCTTTTTACATCTCCTCCTCCCCATCTCCCCCTATTCATCCCCTCCTGCTCCTTCTCTCTCCATCCATCCTCTCCTCTATTTGTCTCAGCCTTCCCCCATCCATGCCCTTCTGCATGTGTAGCACTTGCAAAACAGGTCGATAAAGCAGGCTGATACTGCTCGCACAACATGTTTGTCGTGCAGGGTAGCATCCATATCTGAGCTCAAAAACTGGTTTGTGTATCTGACGCATAGACTGCCATGCAGAGCAATAATGTAAGCTGACACTACTCCAATACAACATGCCTGTCATAGGCCATTTACACTTGAGGGGCCAGAATGTAGGCTGCCCTATGAAGCAGGTCAGTAAGGTAGAGCGATACAACGTGCCTGGTATGCAGGTCAGCCTATATGGTAGGGGCTAAAAAAAAAAAAAAAAGCACATTTCCCCCTGTGTCTCGTGAAACTTTCTGTTTGTATGCCAAATTTAGTTGAAACAGATCCAGGGGTTTGGAAGGAGATTCCAGACATACACACGTACATGCACTGTGCTTTTGTATGTATACTAGCCTTTACCGAGTTGCTTTCCCCGCATGTGTTTCACACGTGTTGAACACGTCTCTGTGTGTTCACAACTTCCTCCCTCAGTCTGACCATCTCATCCTCCAAAAATGGTTCAAATGGCTCTGAGCACTATGGGACTCAACTTCTAAGGTCATCAGTCCCCTAGAACTTAGAACTACTTAAACCTAACTAACCTAAGGACATCACACACATCCATGCCCGAGGCAGGATTCGAACCTGCGACCGTAGCGGCCGCGCGGGTCCAGACTGTAGCGCCTTTAACCGCTTGGCCACCACGGCTGGCATCTCATCCTCCCACCTCTATCTGTGTATCTCCTTCTCCCCACTCTCTCTCTCTCTCTCTCCTCCTCCTCCTCCTCCTCCTCCTCCTCCCTCTTGACCATGCCTTCTCCTCCTCCTCTCTGTTTCCACCCCAGCCTCTCCCTCCCCCTCTTCCTTTCCCAGCTGCTCACTACCGCTCTACACCTTCCACCTGCCTCAAGCAGCCCCCACTCCCCCCTTTCTCTGCCCATTTTCTCCTCCCCCTCACTCCATCCATCCCTCCTCTATCCATGTCAGCCTGCCCATCCATGCTCATCATCACATGTAGCCCCTGTAATACAGTTCAATAAAGCAGCTGGTACAACTCCCACTACAAACCTATCGTGCAGGGCAGCTTGCATGTTGGAGCCCGGAACACTGTTTCTAGCACCTGAAATTTATGCTGACCTGCAGAGCAGATTGATTTGGCAGCCTGATACGATTCCCACACAATGATTGTGTCGGGAAGGGTAGCGTACATACCAGAGGCTGGAAAACACATTATTACCCATATCTTCACTCCTGTTGGAGCTAGGAGGCTATAAACCCTACAGTGCTGATACTTGTGAGGCCTGCTGGTTCTGTGTCAAATTTATTTGAAATTGATCCAGGGATTTGACAGGAGACCCCAGATATACACACATACACTTTCCTTTTTTTGCAGGAGTATTTTAATAGTAGTGAGGAGTGTAGCTGCCTTTTTTCCTAGAATTCTGGAAGTACCAAATGCAATAAAGAAAGTAAAAAATCTTTGCTATGTTTCATAATAAATCCAAATCCTCTGACAAGGTGTGTGTGTGTGTGTGTGTGTGTGTGTGTGTGTTTGTTTGTTTGTTTGTTTGTGTGTGTGTGTGTGTGTGTGTGTGTGTGTGTGTACTCTAGCTTGTCAAAAGATTTATTCCAAAAGCTAGCAGTGTTTTCATTCTCTTTTGCATACCTCTCAATGACTCCACACCTCTGCTATTTAATGAGTGGTGTCATTTACTCTTAAATATGTACATTCTGCTGAAAGTTTTCTACATATTAGAGTTATTTTATCTACACTGAGCTAATGAGTGAACTGTACCTAAGAATGGATTTTTTTAAACATTTGCTATTGCAAATCACAGAATTTTTGCCATGTGTTCTGTGGTCTGTTTTGAATGTTGTCTCAAGACCCACTTCCAATAGGCATTCACATTTTTCCAGTGTTATATCCTGGCACCAGAGGAGCAGATGCAATGTAATCGTGCCTTTCATGGTATCTAGCTCATGCTCCCAAACAGAAAATTAATTCAGATTGTACAGGATTTCCTTTTCTACCTACCAAGGCAGGAAAGGAGGTCTCATTCTTCTAGATAGCTATGCACAGTGAAATACAGGGAAATGAGCTCATTGATATTGCAGCCAATAATGTGTGCCAACTTCTGTCTTGTAAGCAGCAGTGTTACTGCTGAGGCACAAAGTTGTGTGCCCGTGGGAAAATTAGTGCTTTGGGTGGCGGAAGTAAGTAGCCGTCAAAAATTTCAATAACCAAATAATCCTCAGATACAATTTTTGATACACCACATTTCAAGTGAATGTATTTTATATTGTGTGGAAGTTGAGCAACTTTCAATTTATTGAATTATATGCCCTGTATTTTAAGTGATGAGGAAACATATGTCATAAAACTTTTAGGTTGTGTATCTTGGCTGATGTCACACTCAATTTGTTAGGTAGGTTTATTATATTAATGATTATTATTCTGTCACATATAGATAAACTTAACTTAAAAAGCACTATATTGATATTTCCAGCAACTGAGATTAGAGAGATTAAAAATATTTATGATTGCCAGGTGTTTGAATAGCAGCCATCCAAACTTCCCTAGCCTGTTATTTCATCCTTCTTTCATAATTGTCTGTTACCCATGTATATACAAGGAATACCATGTGCCATTTTAACATAGTATAGGTGTGTGTATAAGTGAATGATTGTAAGTGAGAATAAAAGGGAATGACAGTGAGTCCACTGAGATTTTTTTTATCATTTATGTTATTTCAGACATTAAAATGGTCAACCCAACAAAGAAAAATTTCAATATCCAGTCAGTGTATATCCAGATTATCCTCCGTCCACATTTAAGTAAATGAAAACACAAGTGAGGAAATTGAGGAAAAATCCAAAACCCAGGTGAGGATGGCATCCAAAATAGAAATGCGAGCAGAATTTCAGTAACTAATCTAGAAGATATGGTAATGAAATAAATTCCAGGAAACTAAAAAACAGTGATCATTTGGCCAGTTTATGAGAAGGTTGACAAAGTTGACTGCAACAAGTATCACACAATTTCTACTGCTCAACTATATATTGAACAGAATGAATAAATAAATAAATAGTGATAGGTTTGTACCAAAGTAGTTTCTGGAAGAAAAAAATTTTGTGACTAAAGCCCTTCTGGCCTGTTATTTATTGTACGGTATATGTGACATGTAAGTACTGTCTCTGTCTTGTATTGTTAGTCAGTACTTACACTTTTATATAAAACATTTTATTTTCCCACAAATTTGTAATTATGTTATAGAAAGAGATAGAGGGGCTGGCCAGTACTTACCTCAGCTCAGTACAGTCGATAGATACACAAAAAATAGAACGAAAATTTATGTTCCTAGCTTTCGGAACATATGTTCCTTCATCAGGGAGTAGAGAGGGGAAAGAAAGGGAAGAAGGACAAGTGGATTCAGTTACTCACAACCCAAGTTATGTAGCAACAGGGAAAGGAAAACAGGGAGGGTAGCAAGGATGGAGGCATGGTTGTCAGAGGGAAGCCAAAGATATTCTACTGTAAGTACTGTGTCAGCTTCAAACCAAAGAGGATGCATACAGAAGTAAAGAGGTATATAGTATAAAGATAAACACTACTATGTAGGATGAAAAGATGCGTGAATGGCTAAAGAGGAAACAATAATGTTCCTACCCCCAGACCACACAGAAGCGTCCCCCTTGTCACCCAGTATTATCCTGGCCTCGAATACATCAACAAATTACTCCGCCAGGGATATGACTTTCTCAAGTCAACCCCTGAAATGAGATCATCCCTTGACAAAATTCTCCCCACACCACCCAGAGTTGCCTTTCGTCGCTCCCCTAACCTCCATAACATTCTTGTTAAACCCTACAATATTCCCAGACTACCTTCTCTACCCAGCGGTTCCTACCCCTGTAACCGACCCCGCTGCAAAACCTGCCCCATGCATCCCCCCACAACCACTTACTCCAGCCCCGCTACTGGTAAAACATACACAATTCAAGGCAGGGCCACGTGTGAAACTGCACATGTCATTTATCAGCTGACATGCCTGCACTGCACAGCCTTTTACATCGGTATGACAACAACTAAACTGGCTGAGCGCATGAACGGACACAGACGAACTGTCCGCCTAGGAGATGTCCAATACCCAGTAGCGGAACATGCCCTCCAGCATAATTCTAGGGACCTAGGAACCTGCTACACCGTATGTGCCATTTGGTTTCTCCCACCCAACACCAGTCCCTCTGAACTGCGGAGATGGGAACTTGCACTCCAACACATCCTTTCATCCCGCCATCCCCCTGGACTGAACCTACGTTAAACAACCTCACTCCCATTTACTCTTCAGTCTTCTCCTCTTTCCCTTTCCTCTTTAGCCATTCACGCATCTTTTCATCCTACATAGTAGTGTTTATCTTTATACTATATACCTCTTTACTTCTGTATGCATCCTCTTTGGTTTGAAGCTGACACAGTACTTACAGTAGAATATCTTTGGCTTCCCTCTGACAACCATGCCTCCATCCTTGCTACCCTCCCTGTTTTCCTTTCCCTGTTGCTACATAACTTGGGTTGTGAGTAACTGAATCCACTTGTCCTTCTTCCCTTTCTTTCCCCTCTCTACTCCCTGATGAAGGAACATATGTTCCGAAAGCTAGGAACATAAATTTTCGTTCTGTTTTTTGTGTATCTATCGGCTGTACTGAGCTGAGGTAAGTACTGGCCAGTCCCTCTATCTCTTTGTTAGTATTTGTTTCACATCTTTATATGAGAATTTCCATTAATCATTTAATTATGTTATAGGCCACTTTAAACATTTAAATTCTGATGAAGGCACTCTCAGAAGTGTTGGAAACCTGGTTAATTAGACTAAAATTGTGACCAAGGGCTCATTTGTTTCAACAGTTTGTGATAAATATGTTCTTCAGTATTTCATGAAAAAGACTAAACACTAAACACTAAGAAGAAATGTATGTGCCTTTTTCAGAAATCAGGCAAGTAACTACTGTATTCACTGGGAAGCCCTAACGAAGTGACTGATAAAGTTCAGAATACCTACGAAACTTAAATTCGAGTATACTTAAGTAACACAGAGGGCAAGATGAAACTCAGAAAATGTTCTTGCACTACCGTGTGTCCAGGAAGTAAGGACAAATTTGAGTTGTGCGCCGTTTTGTCATATGATGGTTGGCAGACGTGGTTTTTTCATGTTTGTTATCTGTGATCCCATTAGTAGACTGATAGCTTTTGTCTGGTGAGTATTGTTGTTTGATGTTTAGTTTCATCATGGAGCAGATGACAACTGAGTAACATATCCTAATGCTAAAAAGTTATTACAAAAACTGAATGTCCGAAGGTAACCGTTCGTGAATTGCGTGTGACACATGGACATAATGCTGCTCCAACTCAATAATCAGTTCAGAAGTTGATCTGGAATTGTGAGACCACCAGTTCTGTTTCAAACATTAAGAAAACAGACCGACTGCATTCTGTTTGAACATAAGAAAACATAGCTGTCTTGTGTATCGATGTGACAGTAAGCCCCAGAAAATTGGTTCACTGACAAGCTCAGTGATTGAATTTATCACCACGTTCACTTCATGAAATCCTTTTAAAAGATCTGAAAATGCATGCGTGCAAGATTCAACTTACACAAGCATTGCCTGCAGATCATGGAAGGAGACACTAATATGCTCAATGGGCCTTGGTTTGACAAGTGGAGAATGAGAACTTCACAAAAAGAATAATTTTCTCAGATGAGGCGCACTTCCACCTCAGTGAGGATGTCAGTAAGCAGAACTGCAGAACTGGAAGTAACGGAAATCTGTGAGTAACTGTGGAAGATGAGATGCATCCACAATGCAAGACTGTGTTGTGTGGGTTCTGGGAAGGAGTAGTGATCGGCCCGTACTTTTTTGAACATGATGAGGGAGCTGCCTTCACTGTGAATGGCAACCGTTACTGAAACATGCTTTCTGATAGGTTTTTCCCTCAGTGATGAAAATGATGATTTTTGGTTTCAACAAAATCGTCTGACATGTCACACACCCCATAAAATGATTGCTGTGCTGAATGAAAAGTTTCCTTAAAAGATTACCTCTTTGCATGGCAACTAGAAATGGCCCACCAGATCGTGCGATCTTACATCTTGTGTCTGTTTTTTTGTGGGTATTTGTAAAATCAAAAATGTACGTGAACAAACCACAAACAATACACCCATTGAAGAATGAAATTAAAATGGTTGTTAACAACATCCCACCAGATGTTTGTGAACCCATCACTGAGAACTTCAGTGAATGCATCACTTGTTGCTGTGCAGCCTTAGGTGATCATGTGGAGAACATACTTTTGATACATAAATGGGGAGAAATTACTCATTTATGTGTGAAAAAAAATTATATTTTCAATAAATTTTGTATGTTCTATAGCACTTTAGTATTCATCCCCACTTCCCAGATTCCTTCTAAAAATATAGAGAAAGTAAAATTCAACAAGAACTTTGATGGAATTCAAGTCAAAGATAAGAACATCACTCACTTGGCATACAATGATAATGTAACCATATTGTGTGCATGATGAGACAGAACTTTTGCAAATGAGCTGGGTCATGAGATTACAGTGAACAGGATTGCTGTCAAAAAAATCTTATCATGAACAGGGATTTACTGAGGGCAAAAGGTCCACTTCGGCCGCCAATAGAGGGAGAACTATTCTATTAAAGGGTTAGAGAATTTAATTTTCCAGTGACAATTTTCCCATAGGATACAGAATGCCAGACAGAGATGAACATAAGGATCCAGGCTGGTAATTGTTCTCACTCTATGGTATCAGTCCTCTAATTAACAAACTGTATTATGTGCAGGTCATCTGCAGCTGCTGCAGATCATGATGAATGAAAAGACTGCCGACAACTGGTAAAATTTGGTTTTAATTGACCACACTACCAGTTTCTTGGCTTACACTCTCATTTTCAGGCGCAACAAAAATTATTGCATTAATCCTTTGTAGGTGAACCCAGTGTTCTTTACCTATCATGATTAATGAAACAATCTTTGTTGCATGTGAAGATGCAACTGTAATCCACGAAATTGGCAGTGTGGTTAGTTAAAATCAAATTTTACCTGCTGTCAGCAGTGTTTTTGTTCATCATCATGTAATTAAGTCATATAGCTTGTGGAGAAAGTCATCGTCACCATACATCAGACAACGATCAAACTAATGATATATTGGTGCTGATGTGAATTACCTGCAAACAGGGTTTTCAAAATCCCCATTATTTTACCAAAAAACTCCCGAGGATGACCTTAAATCCATAAAAAATGCAAATGCTGGAAAATTGTGAAGCCTGTACATTTGCAAATTGGATAAAATTTATAAGAGCCCAAACATTGTGAGCTGATGAAAATCAAATCTTAAGGGGTACACACTAGAGGTCTGCATTATCTCCGATTTTTACCGGCGAGTCCCGCTCGCCCCTCTGGCTCTCGGGAGTATGCGGCCGAGCGTCCTCTTCAGCCGGCTGTGGGCAGCTGATCGCCAGCGCTCGGCCGAGTGCGCCAAACGCTCGGCCGGTCGCCAGTAGCCGGTGGACTCAGTGCTAGCAAGCGGCGCTTCGTCACACTCCGTGAGATCAGAGACAACCACTCACTTATTTCTTTTACAAATGTCTTTCGTTGTTTACTACCAGTTCTATGACCAAATATAACATATACAAGTGTATTATTTAGATGTTTGTTAATATGTTGCAGACTACTGGAGTTTCGCCTTTGAGGTTATCATGTATTCCAGTAATTGTAACGTTAAAATCAGTAATGTCTGTATTTAGTATTTTGTTCCGTTCGGAAGACAAACGGAAACACAGTAGTTTAATCATCGACTATGTGTAGCCTATCTCCAAACTCGGCCACGTATACGTTGTACTAATATTGAATGCAGGATCGGGAAGGAATGACAGAGTTAAAAGTAATACTCACGAAATTTTGTTGCACAAACGTTAATTTCTGAACAAATTATGACCTGTAAAAACGTTACAAGTGAATCATGACTATACAATTCGTTTTTCGTCATTGGTGCTCCCTGATACACATGCGTCATTTGTGTTCCTGGAACTATTACAACAGATGGCCGTTTGAACATCTTCCTGTGAAGTCAATGAAAGTGGAATCATACATTCATAGAGTTTGAGGAATGTTTCCTTCCTTGTGATTACGTGGTATGTTGTGAGTACTTACACAATTGTGATGGATCAATAAGAGATCATCCACATTGTCTGATTCCAGGCACGATCTTTTGCTGGACAGCAGGTGACCGGCCTGGCTAAAATTTCTCTCGCTGGCAGCACTAGTGGCAGGAATACAGAGAACCCTTCTGGCTACTACCGACAGCCTTGGAAATAACCCCGTGTGCGTTTTCCACCACTGCAAAATTTGTCCTTCGGCACAGCTACAGTCGGATTTGGAGAGCGAAAGGTACCTGTTGAGTTCATTGGTAGTAACTGTGTGTCCATCTTCGTCGTCCTCATCCGAACTCCAGTCCATCCTGGACTTTTTCATGGGAAGAACTTGGTCACTGTTTGCTTGAATGGACTCTAAACATGAATGAAAACATCCATAAGATATTCCTGTCACCTTCAAATATGTATACACCATAGTTAGAATTACTTGTTACTAAACGACTATATTTACGGTGACATTTTATATATATCGCACAAATTATATTAAAACGCATTGTGGAATGTTTAAGCTGTGAAACCTTTCCCAAATATCACATTGTAGACGTAATAAATGTTGATCTAACGAAAGATGGCAGAGTAGACAAACAAACATTCGTTTACTAATTGGTTTCAGTGAATGAACCTTACCATTTACGGGCAGTTCCAAGTACAATCGTCGAACTTCAGCATACGCGGCTTGTTTTTCGTCTGCTGTGAGTTTCTTCAAATGACGCCATGATGGCCACAGAACCGTGGCAACATAATGGATAGACTCAATTTTGCACTTCTCTGTGATGAACTATGCTGCTCTCCTTTTTATTTTCGCCATGAGCTGAAAAGGAAACCCAATATACATAACTGCAATCTGGTAATTCAACAGTTGTATAAAGGATCGTAACCTGTAGAAAGTGTTCTTACCTCGTTGTCACTGTCTATTGGTTCACAATGATGTAACAGACTCTTGTACCACGGCAGCACACGTTCCAGCGTTGTTATCTATGCAGTTTCCAAATCCAAACTCGCTTCTTTAAAGGGGGTTAGAAAAGCGACAACGTCTCGTACGCACCCTTCTTGGAAGGTTTCTAAGAGTGTCGATTGCCCCCGGGATTCTAGTAGATGAATATCGTCGATTTGACTTATGATGGAATTGAGCATTAACAGTATACTGTTCCACCGAGTTACAGCTACTTGCTTCACAGAGTGCCGCAGACGCCCCGAGTGACCCGATCTCTTCAAATAGCCTACTATAGCTCTTGCTGATAGTAGACACGACAGGATTTCAGGGGCTTCGTCTTCTAAAAACGTCTCTTGAAATGTGTGACGAAGCACAGTCCTCAAGCAGTGATCAAAGCAAGGCAAACGGTCGTAAGATTCAAGTGCCTTCTTCATATTAGCTCCTTGGTCGGTGACAAAGTAACATTTCGTAAGATCATTCTTGTTAATTCCTAACTTAAGCACCCGCTCTTCGATTTCGTGCCGTATGTTCTCTCCTGTCTTAGGTACGTCCGGAAACTCGGTTGTTATCAAAACAAGCATTTCCAGCTGCCACTCATCATTCACATAATGCGACGTCACAGTCAAAAAATTTCTCTTCTTGTAGTTATCAGACCACAGATCAGCGTCCAAAGCGCACATTTTGTTCTTTAAGGCACATATTAGCTTGGGCACCATTGTCACCCGCATTTTATCTGCCTTTTCTTTAATATGCCGCGATACAGTTGTAGGGTGCGGAAGAACATCTTCTATACTGACTTTGCCGTAAGTGGCGCCAACATTGATGAGCTCCTGCTAATAAATCTTGAAGCCAATCTTACTACAAGTATTTAACGGTGGCAAATCTATTCCACTCATACCAACCAACCCATCAACAACAACTTTCTTTATGCTACTTGGTACTGAAAGTGGCCTGTTGTGCTTGACTGGTACGAAAGTATGGTATCGCATGTGGTACATTGCACGAAACCAGCAGAAGCCTGCGTGACAGGATCCACTACACGTGCAAATGATTTCCAAGCTTCACTTTTCGCCTCCTCTTCCGACGTGTTTCTTCTCCAGGACTAATGAGCCGCTCCTAATTCTCTCCGTAATACTTCTCTTCGTTTCATGAATGGAACGTTTACGACCTATACTTGATTTATCCATAACGCTGTCTGCGCTTCTCAAAGCCAGGTCGTCAACTGCGTGTACAGACGGTTTCTAATGTGATTCGGCACTAGAGCGCGCGGCGGTTGTACTGTCACCAGCCGAGATTGTGAGTACGCTCGAGCGCCCGGTAGTGCTCGACAGTCCAACCAATAACCGAGAGGTGGAGGACAACCGGCCACATGGCGCATTAGACGGCCACAGCCGTATCGCAGCGTGGGCCTTTCCCAACCGTCGAGCAGCGGCACGAAACGGGAAATGCTCGAGCGGTTGTTTTCATTGAAATGCAGAGCTCTAGTACACACCAATGGTGTGTGAACTGCCTGGTCTTATTCTTTCTCAAAGAAGTCCTTGACAGAGAGCAAGAAAAATATGGGAAACACAAGGATCTGCTGTAGATCAGTATATGGGGGGAGGCGGTTTGATGGCAAAAACTGATGACTGACAGTCATGTCAACAATGAGCAAAGTGGTGCAGCTGTCAACACACTGGACTTCAATACAGAATCTGTGGGAGTCACATCCTCAACTGGTGTATGATAATGCTCACCAAGTCCAAAGCGTTGGTACATTCAGTAAACTATGCATGATCCCTATGCCATACAACATGACAACTCTGGAAAGTCGGCCATTCTTGGTAGAATCTGATTCAGTGACCACAGTGTGGTGCAACAGTGGAATGTTGTATGTCACAGCAGTAGGGGATTGTGGTTTATCTGCCTTGATAAATCACAAGAAAAGAAAAAAAGCTTCTATCTTTAGTGTTGTCTTATTTGTTCTCTATTCCACCTCATGCCTTCTTACTAAAGTTCTAGTGGCTCCATTTGCATGCACCTGCTTGTTCTATACCTGTGTGCTTTGATCTAAACCCCACATGTGTTGTTTCTCCTTTTCCTTGTGTCATACTTCTTCCTTGTCCCCATCGCTCGCTCCATCCGAGATGACTGCTTATGTCAGTCACATTGTGTTACTGGAAAAGAGTGTGGCTATCTGAGCTAAAGTTCTGTGTTTTTGTTAGCTCTATCACAAAGGACTCTGTTTTCAGAATTACCTTTTAATCCCCCTTTTTTATGTGGTGCTCAAAGTGTCTTCTTTTTGGTGAAAAGTGATTAATTCTCATATAGATATTTTTAGTCAGATTTTAATTAATTTGTCCGGGTGCTGCTCAAACAGATCATAAAGTGGTATGGTAATAAAAATTCTAAGATAGGAACAACTCACAAAAAATTAGGTGTGATTGTGTGTGTGTGTGTGTGTGTGTGTGTGTGTGTGTATGTGTGTGTGTGTGTGTGTGTGTGTGTGTGTGTAAAAATATCTCAACCTGCCATTACAGCATAGTTGAAATCCTGTTAGTCTCTGCTTAATGCTATAATTTGTTTCATGTTCCCAAAAGAGCCTCCTTTAAGGTTATGAGTATTGTATTGACTTACTTTTTCTAGGCTGTAGTTTTTCTTCTTCTTACTCTTCAATGTAACCAGTGTATCTTGTGAAGGAGTGCTGTGTAGTGCAATTTGTCTTCCATAAATCTGTTTTGTGTCAAAGCAGTTTATCTACATTATCATCACAGAGACTGTAACTTGCATATGAAAAAAACTGCATGTAGCTGCTGTTGAATTTATATTCATCTGTACACCTTTTGTCAAATTCACTCACTGTTGTTATCTGGGAGTTGAAAATTGTTTGGAATGTGTCTTTCATAAGAAAGACAAATTTACTGTTGTTGTCCATCACACCTACTTTACTCATTTACAGTACTGTGTGAACACATCCTCCGTAATCTTACTAGCTCCTTTGTATTCATTACATATACTCATGGTAAACATTTTTTTTTCTAATAGAGCGACATGTTTTTAAATTTATAGGTGATGCAGAAGAAAAAGAATTGCAAATTATAATGAATAAATCAACAATACAGATGAAACTTAAGGACTCACTGTCTGAGAGCAATGTTACTAAGGACTGCAGTGATTTAGGAACAAGTGGTGAAAGAGAAATGAAGTTAGTGGACAAAATTCCAGTAGTTTCTCATGGTGAAAGTGAAAATTTTGCTTATGCATCAGCAGCCTTATCCCTTAGGTCAGTTACATTTCTAACACTTAAATTATTTTCCTATAGAAAATGTTTTCATTTATCTATTGCATTGTCTGTGTTCTCAGTTGTTAATTACTCTGTGTTGAATTGCTTAGGTATAATACGTCAAAAGGAAGACACGTTGTAGCTAAACAGGATCTAAGAGCTGGAGATATAATCTTCGTGGAGAAACCATATGCATTTGTACTGCTCCCCGATTACTGCAGACAGTATTGTCATCATTGTTGTAAGCAATGTGCAACACCCATCCCGTAAGAATTGCATGTTTCTATAGTAATACTAAGATATCTTGATCTCATACTCCATTGTCTCTCTTCTATTTAATTTTTGTTCAATTAGACATCTGTATCAGTGACATAAGGTCATGGAATATATTTAAACACAATGGTATATTTTGTGGGTTTTAGCAGACCCAACAGTTCAGTTTTGTATCCAGTATTTTGATGACTGACTTGTTGGTCTTCTTCTGGTCCTCTGAGCATGCGTCTTACTTGTGCTTGGTGCCAGGACCACAGCTAAACTAGAAGTATTGTTGCTATTAGATTCCTCTTCATAGCCACATTGTAGTCCCAGAACCTGCGGTGCCCTTTAAACCACATTTGTTTTCCTGATCATTTGTCATTAGTCCATGAAATGCATATATCCTTATTCTTGTAGATTTCGTAGTCATGAAGATAATGGGGGCATCAGTTGTTTACAGTTTTACATGCTATTAGTTTCAGAGCAAAATGATTTAATATTCAGGCACATAACAGAAATGTGGAAATCGGTTTACATCCACAACATATAGCATTTCCTGATGGAGAACATGGCAAGACTATTTCCTGTTTATCAGCTAGTCTAAATACACTTCATCTACTTGCAGTGTATTCAAGCTTGTTGGTACATAGGAACATACACTGAATTTGTATGCCACCAGCTAACAGGCCTATGCACCATGCAAGCCTGGCACTAACGTGAGAGGGGATTCATTACATCTGAAAAATGGTAGAGTTACTGACATAACTTTTTCTACAACACTAAGAATTCAAACACTAAGAATTCAACTTACTTTACAGTGGGTTAGGGACAATTACAGTGGAAGATGAGAGAAAAGATGACTAACATCTGAGAGCTGGCACTAATCCAGTTTTAGGGTTCACTGCAAGCAATATTGCGTAATTTGTCACCATGTCATCTGAAAAGCAAAACACAATGTACTAAGCACAAAAAAATTCAAAATTTGAAAGACAAAGCAAAGATAATTCTGAGCATGATAAGGTATGAAACAAATAAATTTGGTAAGGCAAATGATTAGCTCCTGGATGATAACTGCAGTCTGGTTGATGTTTGTTTTAAATCATTGGCCAGTTTTAGGGTTCACTGCAAGCAATATTGCGTAATTTGTCACCATGTAATCTGAAAAGCTAAACACAGTATACTAAGCACAAAAAATTCAAAATTTGAAAGACAAAGCAAAGATAATTCTGAGCATTATAAGGTATGAAACAAATAAATTTGGTGAGGCAAATGATGTTTAGCTCCTGGATGATAATAACTGAAAGCTGGTTGATGTTTGTTTTAAATCATTGGCTACTAAATTATGTGAATTCTTTGTAGCAGTAGCAGGAAACACACAGGCAAAACATGGACCACTGAAACCAGATCTATTAGAGACTTAAATATATATTGCATACTTTAACAAAAACATCAGTTATACTTGCTCAATAGTTGTAAATTATTACTGAAAAGTAATAACTCTTCTGGCTGTGATGGTATTTCATCCAAAGTACTGTAATCTTTTCTGATTTCATAGTGCCCCCTCCCCCAACTCCTGTGGGTTACCTTTGTTGTCAGTCAGTGAGTCAAGGCATATTTGCTGAAAAACTTAAATTTGCAGCAGTAACAGCTGTTTATTAAAGGTAGAGATATGCAAGCAGCATCTAATTCTGGACTCGTCTCCTTCCTTTGTGTGTTCTCAGACATTTTTGAAAAGGTGGTTTGTTATGGTATATGGAACTGCTTTTTAGACAATAAAGTTTTGACAACTGCCTAGTTGGCGCCAGGAAAAAATTCTTTGCATAAAAAATAGTACATAATGTTGTTGACTTTTATGTTACCTCACTAAGGCTCTCGAATGTGTATATTGTAAAATTTTACTAAGGAGATCAAAATGTCATATCATTAATGGGCTCTCCTCTTGCATGGCTGGAGTCATATCTTGAATATTAAACCAGTTAATCATTACCCCTCATGAACGGACAGATGACAGCAGTATAAATCAGAGCAGAGTTTATAGGCAGTGTCACCAGGAACAGTCAGGAAGAGCTTAGTGGAAGCTGTGCTGAGATCTCGAGTTCCCATGCATCATTTACTGCTGACATCATACCACAGACAACAAAAACTTGAAGGTATTAGATTGGTGCATAAGTTTGTAGTGTTTTTGTTTTGCATGTTTGTATTCCGGTTGCTGTGGGTTTATTTATCGCTTGTCATTTAATAGCTGTAGTTCACTAGTGGTGTTAGAGTTTATATATTTTTATTTTGTCATTTGGAGATAGTGGGTGGAGCTACGGATGCCAGAAATTGGAATTCCAAGTGGAGAAATAGGAACATTTCTGACATATTCTTCTATTTCAGTTCAGTAGAGGGGTGACATCAACAGAGGCAGCCAGAAACATTTGCGTCGCGTTTGGAGATATTGCCAGTGGATAGAGCATGGTTAAAAAAATCTTTTCTCATTTTAAGAAGGATTGTTTTGACATTAGTCAAGGAAGACCATGATTTTTGATATGTGTTAACCACATGATCCACCTCAGTGTATTCCAGAACTGGTAGGTCTGATGAACTGTGATCATTCCACCATTGTGCAACATTTACATGCAATGGAGAAAAACCACTAGTCTTTGTTATGCATATCTGTTGTGTTTATTAAACTAACGGAAAAATACATCAAACTTATGTACCAACCCAATGTTAGAGCCAGAGTCCAATGGGACACTGAGTGACAGTCTGCGGTTTTCAGCAATGAGTCTTGCTCTGTCTCTTGCAGTCAGATTGACACTAACATGTCCATATACAATCTGATGCAATCTCACACCAAGCAGTGATTCTTGAGCCCCATACCTTCCCAGCTTGTGGAATTGTTGTGTAAACAGCCATTGGATATGGACAACAGGGCTGATTTGGTAATTGTTGGAGGGAGACTCGACACATGTGAGTGTGTGTCCAGAAACCCTTTTGTCATATCTTTCATGAATGGGTAGCAAATAGAATATTCCAGCATGATAATGCAAAAAGGCACCCATTTGACAGTTTGAAGGGGGAGGGGCAAGAACTGAGGGTGTGGAGTATTCTTAATATTACGGAAGATGAATGACAACTTAAAAACCCGTGTAATGCCAATTTTTAAATCATTTTCTTGAAAGAGAAACACCTGACTACATTTTATTTTTTTCCTTTCCCTGAGAGCTAGGGAGGAGCCGTGACTCTCCTTGCCATTGGGTATGGATGCCCTTGATAAATGCCAAACACCAAACTGCAGTTCACAGAACAAACACTTTGAGGACTGTATTGATCTGCCTCGTCCCCTGATTTGTTACCCATAGAGCGGGTCTGGGATGTGGTAGGAAGATGTACATTTATATCTCAGGCTCCAGACAACAGTCTTCATGAACCAACTCAGCATGTTTTTCGATTATGGCAGGAAATTCCCAAAGATAGAATTTGGGGACTGTTTACTTCCGTGGCACAATGAATACGATAGTGTGTTCACATTTCTGTCAATGTATGTGACTTACCAAAGACATTGGAGTAGTCAACGAAAACTAGTAGGTTTCAGATGATACAGGGATCTGGTAAAGGTGTAAAATACATCCATACCAGACACAGAGAGAAGAAGAACAACCATATAACTTGTTCACAACAAACAGCTTAATCCTTAATCATACCTAAACTCATAATATGAAGTTCTAACAAATAAAAATATCTTACAACAACAATGGAAATTCCTGGATGGACTAACATGTACAATAAAGGAAAGGCAACTACTCACCTATACCAGACTGACGGGTGGCACATAGAAACACACAACATAAAACAGCTTTCGAGCTCTTGCTCTATCTTTAGCAGAAGTACACTCTTTCACACATACAGACACCCAGATCTCTCTCTCTCTCTCTCTCTCTCTCTCTCTCTCTCTCTCTCTCTCTGTGTGTGTGTGTGTGTGTGTGTGTGTGTGTGTGTGTGTACTTCTACTAGACAAACGGCAAAGCTTGAAAGCTAAATACTGTTTCCTGTGGTATTTTTCTGTGCACCACAAATTTGTCAGCTGTAGGTGAGTGGTTTACTTTATTTTATGTAGAAGTAACTTCAGGTACCTGAAGCAGTGGGTAATGGGCACGACTAACTGGTACACTATGTGTGAAGTATCTAGTCATCTATTTGTTTAACAATCTGAGGTGCTACCAATACATGGATAAATTAACCAAAAATCTCAGTTCTGCCCACTAGGTGCTTCAAAATCTCTCTCACTGCATTGACCTCTAGTGCAGTGCAGCTGGGATTCAAAAATATTCTGTCAGTCGTACATGCCAATATATTTACTCAGTGTTGTTTTTGATTAATAATAAGAGTGAATTTATGATGAACTATGAAATTCACAATCATTGTACTAGGAACGAAAATAATTTCTCTATAGACTGCATAGCACTGTCTAGAGCCCAAACTGGATCTTTATGTTTTGTTGAAAAAGTCCTTCAAAGGTTGTCAGCAGACATCAGGCAAGAAATTGGAAATCCCCAAATATGAAACATGGAAGTAGAAAGTATCTTATTAGCCACTCCCTATATAACTTAGTGACTGTTTTGAGCCATTGTATGTGGTCCTCTTTTGCTTCTGGAATGACTGCCACAGAAGTTCATTGCCATTGTGTAATCAATCTTGCTGTACTGAATGTTGGACAAATCTTTGTGCATTAATAAGACTGACATACTTACTAAGTTTAATAGCCAAAGATTTGTTCAGTGGTCAGTAACTGATTACACAACTTTGATCGGTTACTGTGCTTCCTATAGTATGGACTAAAGGTGACAGCGTATAGTGGTTGAAACCAGTTAATTCTAGCAATCTAGACATATTAAAAACTGAGTTATAATGAGATCACAAGGCCATCAATTTAGTTACTTAAAATCAAACAATGGAAAATCCAGGATGGAATGTAACAATATTATGAAAAGGATAGTTGCTACTCACCATATAGCAGAGATGATTGTTAATTTTTTGACCATAATGGACAGAGAGAGACACATTGTCCTTGGGACCAGTCTTACATATTATTCATATTACCTTTTTCTGTGTAAGTAGAATGTCACTGATATGATGAGAGCGTGCCCCTCAGAAACAGCCCATAAGATGTTTGAGACAGAATAAATCAAAAGTAAGCTATTAATGTTGTAGGAAAGTTCTTGTAGATTGTAAATACTGTAGGATTAAATGAGACCACTCACGAAAAAGTAGAAGTTTTGAGTTGTCGATAGGCACACACAAAATAAAGAAAACTTCCTAGCTTTTGGAGTTATCCTTTGGCCAGCTACAGTAACACACACACACACACACACACACACACACACACACACACACACACACACACACACCAATGCCCGTACATGGTGCCAGCTAGACTAACCACTATTTTACTTTAGCTCATCAAAGGGTAACTCTGAAATCTAGCAAGTTTTCTTTCATCTGTGTGTGTCTATTGATAATCAGTGCTTCTGCTTTTTTATGAGATGTCTCCTTTAATCCTAAAGTATTTACATAAAATGTAAAAATGAAAACAATCAATTATTGACAGAATTATTTAATTTGATAGATAAAAAATCACTCACCAAGCAGTGGCAGAAAACACACACAAAAAACGGTTGTAATTGGCAAGCTTTCAGAGCCAGTGGCTCCTTTATAGGCAGAAGGGTTGAAGGAGAAGCAAGAGGGGTGAAGGAAAAGGACTAGAGGTCTAGGAAAAGGGGTAGATTTCAGGAAAGTCACCCAGAACTGCATGTCAGTGGAGACTTACGGTATGGGATGAGAAGGAAAGACTGATTGTTGGGGACTGCATCGGACAAGATTTGAAAACCTGAGAGCTTGAAGGTGGAAGATAGGGTAATATGCAGATGGAGATTACTGCTTAAACATTATACACGAGTTAATAAGAGTGAAAAGCTAAGTACACTGTACATAACAGAGGTGGAAGGGGGGTTGTGAAAAATAGATGGGAAAGACAATAAAAGATGTAGAAAACTAAAACAGAGTGAAGCAATGCTGATATGGAAGAAATTAACATAAATTAAGGCCAGGTGGGATGATGAGAACCAAGGACATGTTGCTAGTTCCCACCTGCGGAGTTCTGAGAAACTGGTGTCTGGGGGAAGAATCCAGATGGTACATGTGGCTAAACAGGTGCCAAGGTCACAAATGTCATGTTGTAGAGCATTCTATGGCCAAACAGTATTTACATAACAGCTGATATATGATAAGTCGTTTCGCAGGTGGCTCTCCCTTGATAGTATGTGATTTGCCAGTTACAGGGCTGGAACAGGTGGTTGTAGGAGGGTGCATAGGGCAAGTCTTGCAGTGGAGACAGTCACAGGGGTAGGAGCCATAGGGTAGGGAGATGGGTACAGAAGGAGCATAGGGTCTGACAAGAATGTTGGCGGAGATTGGGAGGATGGTGTGGCGGGTAAAATTTCAGACAGAATGGATATCATTTCAGTGCATGATTTTTGGAAGTCATGGCCCTTCGAAGTAGCTGATTAACACATTCTGGACCAGGAAAATACTGAGTCACCAATGGTGTGCCCCAAAGTTGTTTTTTAGAGGGATCAGCAGTACCAGGATTGGATGTGATGACGTGGGAAATCTGCTTTTTAACTAGACTGGTGGAGCGATTATGTGCAGTGAAGGCTGAGGTGAGAATGGTGGTGTATTGCTCTAAAGAGCCTGCATCCGAACAAATACATTTTCCTTGGATGCCAAGGCTGTATGGGAGGGAATGTTCGGCATGGAAAGGATAGCAATCAGTATGCAAGTACTGTTGTTTGTTGATCAGTTTAATGTTGATGGAAGTGTGTAGCTGGCCTTCTGTGAGGACGAGATCAACATCAAGGATAGTGACATGGGATTCGGAATAGGACCATGTGAAATGTAATTGGGAGAAGGTATTTGGAGATTCGAGGAATTTTAGCAGGTCAGCCTCACCATGGGTGCCTCATGATGGTAATGAAAATTAAATGTAGGTGGTTGGAACACACATGTGATGACTTGTCATGAATGGATGGTAGGTACAAGATATAAAAGGGACAATGCATTGGCCGAGCTTCATTTATATTCAGATGATTCATGTGAGAAGGTTTCTGAGGTGTTTATTGCTGCACAATGGGAATTAACAGACTTTGAACACAGAATGGTAGTTGAAGCTAGATGCATGGGATGTTCCATTTCAGAAATTGTTAGGTAATTCAATATTCCGAGGTCTACAGTGTCAAGAGTGTGCTGAGAATACCAAATTTCAGGCATTACTCTCACTACAGACAACGCAGTGTGTGACGGCCTTCACTTAGCAACTGAGAGCAAGGGCATTTGCATAGAGTTGTTGGTGTTAACAGATAATCCACACTGTGTGCAATAACCACAGAAATCAATGTGGGATGTACAACAAACCATCTGTTAGGACAGTGCAGCAAAATTGGGCTTCAATGTGCTATGGCTGCAAACGACTGGCATGACTGCCTTTGCTAACAGCACGACATCACCTTCAGCACCTGTCCTGAGCCAGTGACCATATTGGTTGGACCCTAGACAACTGGAAAACCGTGGCTTGGTCAGATGAGTATTGATTTCAGTTAAGAGATGATGAAGGGATTCGAGTGTGGCACTAACCCTACAAAGCCAAGGACTGAAGTTGTCAACAAGGGACTGTGCACGCTGGTGGTGACACCTTAATGATGGGCTGTGTTTACATGGAATGGACTGGATCCTCTGGTCCAATTGAACCAACCATTGACTGGAAATGGTTAAGTTTGGCAACTTGGAGACGATTTCCAGCCATAAAATGGCCTTCATGTTCCCAAACCATGGTGGATTTTTTACGGATGACGTTGCACCATGTCATCGGCCACAGTTGTCTGCAATTGGCATGAAGAACATTCTGGACAATTTGAGCAAATGAATTGGCCACCCAGGTCACCCAATATGAATCCCATCGAACATTTATGGGGTGTAATTAAGAGGTCAGTTCATGCACAAAATCTTGTGCCACCAACACTTTCGCAATTGTGGTTGGCTGTAGAGGCAGCATGGCTCAATATTTCTGCAGGAGATTTCCGAAAACTTGTTGAGACCATGCCACATTGAGTTGCTGCACTATTCTGGGCAAAAGGAGGTCGAACACACTATATGAATGTATCCCATGACTTTCGTCACCTCATTGTAATGTGCAAAATTTCTCTGTGTGCATATAGATAGGTATGCTATTTTAAATACTTTGTACCAACATATTCTTAAATGCTCGAATACAGCAACTTTTTCCCTTTAGTGATTTCTGTTCTAGGTAGTAAAACTATCAGAAGAGTAGCTCACTTTTTCATATTTCCATTTATTAATGTCATATGGAGTAATTTCTGTGTGCCACTTAGGTTCAAACTATTTGTGGCACAAAAGTGAACAAATACATGATGGGCAGTGTTAAAGTTTTAATCATTACCTCAAAAAAGCTGAGACCACAAAACTTGGTGGTGGTGGTGGTGGTGATAGTATGCTTCCTCTACAAAGTCACCCTTCAGTGCAACACATTTTTCCCAGTGATTGATAACTTGGTGGAAATGTAGTTGTATAAGCATGCATTTTGGCTTTTCAGGAAATATTATGTAGCAAAAACCACCTTGTCACCATTCTGAAAGTGATTACCATACCTTGGTTTCTTCATCTGAGGAAAAAAGAAAAAGTCACTTGTGCCATATCAGGAGAACACGGCGAATGAGTCAAAATTTGATAGCCCACCGAAGCAACATGTGTCCTGGGCAGAATGAGTTGTGTCATCATCACAGAGCAAAAGCATCACCTTGGACAGCGTCCTGTGATAATTTGTGTTGTCAGCCTTTGGAACCAAATCAGGAGATTTCGATAGTATGCTTCTGTCACAGTTTGCCCCCTATGAGCATACTCTGTTAGCACCAACACTCAACATTACCTTGCCAAATTATGGTTGGGTCTTAGCATTTTTTGGCGGTGATGAAGCCCTGTTTCTACTGCTTACTTTGCTCTTTTGTCTCAGGGTCATAGTGGTACACGTGTCACTCATCTGTGATGATTAGATGGCAAAAAAAGTCATCTAGATTGACCTGATACAGTTGCCTTGGTTTGTTTGGCATTTTGAATGTGTGTGAGCAGCCACAAAACCCAGCAGATAGTGGCCTTTATCAGCTTCAAAATGTCATGCATGATGTTTAAAACTGATCTATGATTGATTTTCACTTTTTCCACTAGATTTTCACTTTTTCCACTATTGTCTTGTTTTTGATACACTACTCTTTGAACCACAGATGCTCAACCACTTCATTCTTCTTCATTTAGACTAATTTGACCTCACTGGAAACATCTGTGCCACATAACTATTGTATCATGTGGTGGTACAAAGTTGTTGTATACTTCCACCAACTCAGTATGGGTTTTCCCCCTTCAAATGCAGGAAACAAATTACAAGACAATACTCCATTTTGTTAATGGGATGTGCCATTTTGTTTTGGCATCCTCAGTGGCGTGTTACAGTACTGTGGCACAGGAGTTTCAATGTGTACCAAGATTGCAGACGTATACATGTAAACAAAGAAATAATATATGAACTTGCAGCATGTTGCAGGTGTAAAATTGGCCCACAACTTGTCTTATAATTGATAGTGAAATCAATTGTTGTAACTCTGTCATAAGTTACATTGAGAAGTATCTATTTTTTATTTCTTGATGATGACTAGTTTTGGATAACTGCGTACATTTTCAAATCATTTATACTGTAAGTGTGACAAATGCAGATGATAGCCCATGTACAGAAACTGCGCCTGCAGTAATCAAAGCTGTATATGGTTGACGTAACAACAGCAGCCAGAGACTGTGATCATGTGTGTGTGAATTGAGTTTGCTTTAGTGTATGTGTGTATGTTGTCTAATTTCGACAAAAGCCATGTTGGCCGAAAGCTTCCTTTCTGACAGTTTTTTTGTTGTGCCTATATTCGACCCACCATGTCTGCTATTGGGTGAGTAGCAACTATCTTTTTCATAATATTGTTATAAATACTACCAAAGATAGTTGTAAGTGCAAAACATGCTGATCTGACCTTCTGTATTAGTATGTGTTGAATACATTTTATCTTGGCATTTAAGAAGCTGCTTTAGCTGTACTTAAGTGGTTTTTAGTATCAGACCATAACCAGTTAGTGACACTGATAACTACCACCTCTGTTTAGATCTGCATAACAATGAATCATGAAAGAGTAACAGACCCTAAAATATTCTCTCGTATGAAATAAATCAAAGAACTTTCAAAAATATATAAAATAGAGAAATTCTTACTCATGTAACTAAATCATGAGAGCTAGCTCAGAATGTGGAACCCAACTTCCGTTGTCTGACCGAACTAATGAACTGCTAAGTGGTAGTACATCAGTGAATCAAAATCTGTTGGATGTTGGGATCCAAGTCCAAAATGATCAGTGAAGCCTAAACAAATTACTTCGCAGTAACCTCTGGTAACATGAAAATACATAAAAAACCATAGAAAGACTTGATGAGCACCTAGCTTAAAGAGCAGAGGGGGAGCTTACAGCGAAGTGGCGCAATAGTCCCAAGAACCTGGACAGTGTGTGTCATGCAAGTGACTTATTAACCGAAAAGGAGATATAAATGAAATAAACACATACCGCTACTCCAATCAATGCTCATTCCCAGGACACGGGATGCATCTGTGTACTCTGAAATACTGACACGTGAACATAAACAGCCAGGCAATGGAGAGCTTGAGCATGGGTAGATGATACATGGTCACAACCAAAGAATTGGTTATCTTTTGGGAACGCGTGAATAATCAAATAAGGACAAGGAATGGTGGGGTGTCTGAATACAATAATCTTAAAACTTGTATGGAAAACATAAAAGTGTCAGTTAATCTGTATTAAAATATATCACTTATAATGCCCATACAGTAGTGGTAGCGTAAGAGGAAAAACATGAACTAATGGAGTTTAATGACTTAAATGAAGATCACTAAATATATGCATTATAGCAAGGGGAATTGATCCAGTTGAAAGTAATAAACCTAAAAAATGATTTTAAATTATAAAGTTGTTTTCAAAACTTAAGCTTCTCATAAATCATAAAAATCTAACAACTTTATACTATATAATTTTTGACAATTTATAAAATATACTTGAAAGCATAGCCCCCAGGGGCTCAGCATTCCTTTGCTGGGTACGGGCTTGGCGAACCCGGGGTTCCTGAGCTGGGGACTGGTAAGCGCCGCCAGTCCCCTGTCACTGTAACCTCTGAGCATACTTCAGCGACCACCGTGCGGCGCGGCGGTGGAACGTTGTGTGTCTCAGGGAATGGGGATCTTGGCTTGACCGCCCAGATCGCGAGGATGGAATAAACCTCTATAAAAAAAACCTCAACCTCAAGGTGTGCTGCGCGCCGATGAGATGCATGGCTGTTGAGGTGGAACAGTCGATAGCGGGCAACCTCTGGGGAACCTGCCGCACCTCAGTTGTATAAGGCTTACCTAGGCACGCGGGGCTCTGTCTAGGTGGACTTGTAGTTCCCTAGCTGCTCGTGGGACTGCGATGGATCCTTCGAAATCTTCTTTTCTTCCTCCCAGCGGAAAGGGTGGGCCGCTGGAGGTTCTAACACCCAGTCTCTTAAGAGGGCCCGTGCAGTCAGTCCCCCTGACTCCGGCGCTTCTTTACAAAGTCCAGTCTTAGGTAACAGAATGCATTCTTGTGATCCGAATGTGTTTCTCATTGTGAAACGGAAGGAGGGTAGTTTCGAGAAGGTTTCGCCCTTCTATATACAAAAGGGATTGGAGGAAATCTGTGGCTCCTTAAAATCGGTGAAGCGCTTACGTAATGGGACCTTGCTAGTGGAAACTTCCACTTCCCAGCAAGCGACTAAACTTCAGTCTGCTAAATGCCTTGGAGAGTATGCCATAGACACTGAACTGCACAGCACCTTGAACTACAGCAAAGGTGTTGTGACGTGCCGGGATCTAGTTGACATTCCCAAGGAAGAACTGCAACGTGAGTGGGCTCCGGCAGGTATCGTTGATGTTCAACATATCATGAGGAGGGTTGATGGCAATCTTGTCAAATCCGACTCCTTTATTCTAACCTTCAGTAGCACGAAACTTCCTGAACATGTGAAAGCTGGCTTTCTTCGCCTTAGTGTGAGGCCTTATTTCCCGACCCCAATGCGCTGTTTCAAATGCCAGTGTTTTGGGCATACCACCTTAGGATGCAAAGGCGACGCGACTTGTGGCAACTGTGGTAAAGCTGCTCATGACGGAGTTGGTTGCTCCTCTCCAGCCAAATGTATCAATTGCTCTGGGAACCACCCTGTTTGGAGTAGGGACTGCCGAATATTTTTAGAGGAACGCAAAGTCCAGGAAATAAAAACAACTAAGCGTATCCCCTATGGTGAGGCCAAGAAGATCTTTAAGTCGATGCAACCTCCCACATTTGCTACATCTTTTGCCTCCCTGGTTCAGAAGCCTACTCCAAAAGTCGATGCCTCCACGCAGACAGAGGTGGTGAGTGTTGGCACTAATACATGCAGCTGTCAGTGCACTTGCAACGCAGCCAGTGTTTCAGAGCCAGTAGCCCCTATTCGAATGGCAGACAAAGGTACAGTGGCGAACTTGGGCCAGCCCCTGACGCCTCCAACAGCTGAGGATGTTCCGAAGCCCAGTACAGCCATTCCCCCTCCCACATCGGCTCCCCCAAAGCCCACCAAACCGCAGAAAGCTCCCATACAGCAGCAACAGCGGGTCAAATCCCGTAGTAAACCGTCTGACCATGCAGATGCGGTTTTCCGTGAGGCTTCCTCTGACTCTTCCCCAGAGTTGATGGAATCCGATGTATGTGTGGGGAAATCATCTCGCCCCACGCCTGCCCCTCCACCTGCTGCAGTCTCCCCGCCCCGTCGGAGAGACAGGATGAAGGTGCTACCCCCATCATAGATGGCTCCCATACTTCAGTGGAACTTGCAAGGGTTCAGGACGCATGTGGAGGAACTTCGTCTACTATCGCAGGGTAGACCACTGTGTCTCTGTCTGCAGGAGACGTATTTCCATCCATCATACTCCCCTGAGATACGAGGCTATACACTCCACAAAAAGGACGACCTGCGTGGAGAGAGAGCTAGAGGAGGCGTCGGTATTTTCGTCAGGACGGACTACCACTCCTCGCCTCTCTCACTTACGACGACTTTACAGGCCGTCGCTGTGTCCGTGTACGTGCGTCATCCATTGACTGTCTGTTCACTTTACTTGCCCCCACATGATGCTCTTGATGACGCGGCCCTCACCGACCTTCTTACACAGCTCCCCCAGCCATTCATTATTTGTGGTGATTTTAATGCCCACAATGTGCTTTGGGGATCTGCAATTACCTGCCCCAGGGGTAGAGCGATTGAGAGGCTTCTCCTGTCCTCCTGTGCCTACTTGCTCAATGGAGAACAGAGTACTCATTTCTGCACGGCAACCGGGTCGTTCTCTGCCATTGATCTCTCGCTTTGCTCTCCAGCTCTTGCCGCCAGTGCTCACTGGGAAGTGGTTGCTGACTTGCACGGCAGTGATCATTTCCCATTCTGGATTCACCTGCCAGATGGCGTGGGGCCCGAAAGGAGACCACCACGATGGGTGCTCAGTGGAGCTGACTGGACACTTTATAGCCAGTTGGCCCAATTCGAACACTGTGCGACTGTTGAGGTGTGGGTGGATCATATTACCAAAACGGTCCACCACGCCGCTGCAGCATCCATTCCACAGTCCACAGGCCACCGGAAAAGGCCACCTGTGCCTTGGTGGAGTGACGAATGCCGCTCTGCAATCAGGATCAGGCGTGCGGCTCTGCGTCGGTTCAAGTGTCGGCCGACTGCTGAGAATCTTGCAGCCTTTCGGGTGGCGAGGGCAAGATGTCGCCGCATTACTCGTGAGAGCAAGAAGAGGTCGTGGCAAAAGTTCCTGAACACCATTAATCGTTCCACCAAAAGTTCCATTGTGTGGGAGACCATCAGGAGAATTTCTGGCAGAGGAAGGAGGTGCCCCATAGCTGCTGTGATGAATAACGGCACTCTCCACACAGATCCGTGAGACATTGCCCAGACTATGGCAGCATATTTTGCGACAGTTACTGCCACAACCAGTCAGGATCCAGGTTTCCAGCGCCATAGAGCGGTTGCTGAGAGGTGTAGTCTGAACTTCCAGTCCACCTCTCATGAAGTTTACAACTGCCCTTTTTCTATGTGGGAGCTGGATTCTGCATTGTCTGGAGCTCGTGACACATCCCCTGGTCACGACAGGATCCATTACAGTATGCTATGGCACCTCACAATGCGCAACAGAGAACTCCTCCTCGCACTTTTTAATGACATTTGGGCGTCGGGTCACTTTCCTGACGCGTGGCTTGAGGCATTTTTAATCCCTTTTTTAAAACCTGGGAAAGACCGCACGAGCCCAAGTGGCTACCGTAGTATTGCTCTCACTAGTTGCATAGGGAAGACCTTGGAGCGGATGGTCAACCGCCGCCTTGTCTGGATGTTAGAATCCCGGCAACTCCTTAGTCGCTTTCAGTGTGGGTTCAGGAGGTTTCGTTCCACCTTCGATAACCTTGCCCACCTGGAGGCGGCTATACAACAAGCTTTCCTACGCCGTCATCACCTTATAGGTGTATTTTTCGACATCGAGAAGGCCTATGATACCACTTGGAGGCGTCTTATCCTGGAGCAGCTTCACGAATGGGGTTTTCGTGGTTGTCTTCCTCTTTTTATTCAGTCTTTCCTCTCGCCACGATATTTTAGATACCGAATTGGTGACGTCCTGTCTGATCGCTTTGAGCAGGAGAATGGTGTCCCTCAGGGTAGCGTTTTAAGTGTGACTCTCTTTGCCATCGCTATTAATAGCATTACGTCCATAGTGAAAAGTCCTGTCCAGTGTTCTTTGTTTGTGGATGATTTCTCTTTGTTCTGCTCTTCTTCAAGCCTTGCAACGACAACTCGTCAGTTGCAACTTACGATTAGGCGTTTGGATGACTGGGCGCTGAAGAGTGGCTTTAAGTTTTCCACCGAGAAGTCTGTATGTGTTCTTTTTAACCGTTCTCGTTCGATTTTCACCTTTCCTGAGTTGCGCTTGAGGGACACTATTCTGTCTTTTAAAGACACGGTGAGATTTCTGGGTCTCATTTTTTACTCGAGGCTCACGTGGTTACCTCATCTTAAAGACCTGAAACGGCGGTCGCTTCAGGCTTTAAGTATTTTAAAATGTCTTAGCCACAGTACATGGGGAGCTGACAGGACTTGTCTGCTCCAGTTTTACAGGGCGTTTGTGCGATCTCGGCTCGATTATGGGTGCACGGTGTATGGGTCTGCGAGGCCTTCGTACTTAAAGATTTTGGACGTTGTGCACCATGAAGGGCTTCGGTTGGCCACTGGGGCATTCCGAACTAGCCCCATACCAAGCCTCTGTGCAGAGGCTGGTGAACCGCCACTTCATATGCGGCGACGGCTACTTACGGTCCGCCAGGCGTATAAAACTTTGTCCACACCATACACCCCTGCATACCATACCGTTGCTCAGCCTCCTCTGGCACGGTTATTTCATAACCGGCAACGTGCGACGCAGCCCTATGGGATTCGCGCACAGGATTGCCTCGCTGCAATGTCTATGGCTGGTCTTCGTGTTTTACGTCGCGGTTGGAGCAGATCTCCACCTTGGCTCCTCCGAAGACCCAAACTTATTTTAGATTTGACTCGTTTTAAGAAGGATGGCACGCCAGATTTTACATTCCAGTCACTGTTTTTTAACATTTTAGATGTGCACCACGGTTTCACTGTCGTTTACACTGATGGCTCCAAACAGGAGAATTTCCTTGGCTGTTCTGTGGTGTTCCCTGATAATGTTACCCGGATTCGCCTCCCTGCTGAATATACCGTTTTCGCAGCGGAGCTCCACGCGATCCTGAAGGCACTGGAGCAGGTGAATCGTGTTCGGGGCGATCGATTTCTTCTCTGCTCCGATTCTCTTTGTGCCTTACAATCACTGCAGAACCTATACCCGACTGAGGAGATGGTCCAGCTGATACATGACCAACTGTACTTGCTCCAACAGCGGGGTAAAGAGGTATCCTTCTGCTGGGTGCCTGGTCATGTCGGCATATGGGGCAATGAACAGGCTGATCGGGCTGCCAAGGAGGCCTGCAGAGAGCAGGATGTGGTCCAGTGTCCTATCCCCTTGCAGTCAGTCATTGCTGCACTCCACAGGAAGAGCATGGAGTTGTGGGAGGACGAATGGCTGGCGGTGACGGCCAATAAACTGCGGTCGGTAAAGTCAACCACTCGGCCGTGGCGTTCCTCCTGCCGGTTGCTCAGGCGGGAAGAGGTGTCCCTCACCCGTCTTCGGATCGGGCACTGTCCTCTGACGCATAGCTATTTATTACGGCAGGAGGATCCTCCGTTTTGTGATGCCTGTGGTGTGCACATCTCTGTCCGGCACATTTTCACAGACTGCATTTTATACCGTGATGCAAGGGCAGAAGCACAAGTTGATGGGGATCTGCCTTGTGTTTTAGCAAACGATGAGACGTGTGTGTCTAGGGTTTTTAAGTTTTGTGATGTGTCTGGACTCTGGCCTAAACTTTTAGGCTGGAGGTTTTAGTGTATTGCAGAGTGGCTGACTCCTCCCTTTTTTTCCTTGCGGTCAGCCAGCCACATCCATCTGCTACATTGTTTTAGCTCCCTCTCTCATTTTCTTCCTGTGTTGTCCATGTTTTACTGCTGACGCCCTGCTTCATCCCACGCTTCGGTGTGGGTGAGCACATATTTTCCAATGATTGTTCCCCGTGTTTTATGTTCCGTTTTATGTAAATGTTCTGAGGTTTTTTTTTTCTTTTCTTGACACCCGTCTCACTAGGATACTGAACGGGCGCTGAAGACCTTGCTGTCGTGCGCCCACAAAACCACTCTACTACTACTTGAAAGCATAGTAAGCAAAAATCAGTCATGTCTCTTGTAACTATAGAGGACATTATAAACTATTAAGAGAAAAAAAGGTGATGGAGAGGCAAGGAGGTGGAAGACAGGAAATGGGAAAGGCCAAGGGGAAAAGAGGAGGGAAACAAGAAAAGAGCTATACATCATCTAACCTATACTGAGGCAGTCAAAATTTGCTAAGACACTATGGTACCTTAATTCCATTTGTCCATTTAGGGTATGATAGGGAAGGTGCTTGATTTTTAACTTTTTGTCCAGCTGTACATCGAAGCAATTTTACACATGACCTCAGATATCTATTTCAGGTGCCAGTAAGTCATTTTTTTTTGTTCAGCACTGCATAAGTAGAAAGATAGACTTTTTGTAGCATACTGCAATCGTGAGGATATCCTTAAGAATGTAGAACATGCCATACAAACAATACTTAATATTTATTTAGAAGAGAAGAGAGGTGCTTCTGTTTCTTTCACATACCCTAAATGAAGCAGTTCTCAAGGATATGAAATGAGTAAAAAATCTTTAACATATTTTCATTTAAAAATTAAGACCAAACTTGTACAAAATTTAAATATATGTGCACTGAAGTGTGAAGCTAATACTTAGGCTTTTGTAATCATACACCACCAACAGAAATTAAGTTTGCTATACTTATCTACACAGATAGCATTGTGTTTCTTTGAAGTCTTTTGACAAAGAATTTGCCAGAAATCATTTATTAATCCTCTTGACAATTTCCTTTAAAGGTCTTTGTAAAACTGTACTTGATGTACTAATTTGTGCAATGTTTGTATCTTCTGTGAACAAAACAAACTTCAGATATGGTAATGTTACTGATAAAAGGTCATTAATATACACAAGATAAGGTAAGAAGATCACTAAATATATGCATTATAGCAAGGGGAATTGATCCAGTTGAAAGTAATAAACCTAAAAAATGATTTTAAATTATAAAGTTGTTTTCAAAACTTAAGCTTCTCATAAATCATAAAAATCTAACAACTTTATACTATATAATTTTTGACAATTTATAAAATATACTTGAAAGCATAGTAAGCAAAAATCAGTCATGTCTCTTGTAACTATAGAGGACATTATAAACTATTAGCTCTGAGGGATGAAGTAGTGTAGGCAGCAGAGGATCAAGTAGGTAAAAAGACGAGGGCTAATAGAAATCCTTGGGTAACAGAAGAAATATTGAATTTAATTGATGAAAGGAGAAAATATAAAAATGCAGTAAATGAAGCAGGCAAAAGGGAATACAAACGTCTCAAAAATGAGATCGACAGAAAGTGCAAAATGGCTAAGCAGGGACGGCTAGAGGACAAATGTAAGGATGTAGAGGCTTGTCTCACTAGGGGTAAGATAGATACTGCCTACAGGAAAATTAGAGAGACCTTTGGAGAGAAGAGAACCACTTGTATGAATATCAAGAGCTCAGATGGCAACCCAGTTCTAAGCAAAGAAGGGAAGGCAGAAAGGTGGAAGGAGTATATAGAGGGTTTATACAAGGGTGATGTACTTGAGGACAGTATTATGGAAATGGAAGAGGATGTAGATGAAGATGAAATGGGAGATAAGATACTGCGTGAAGAGTTTGACAGAGCACTGAAAGACCTGAGTCGAAACAAGGCCCCGGGAGTAGACAACATTCCATTAGAACTACTGATGGCCTTGGGAGAGCCAGTCATGACAAAACTCTACCATCTGGTGAGCAAGATGTATGAGACAGGCGAAATACCCACAGACTTCAAGAAGAATATAATAATTCCAATCCCAAAGAAAGCAGGTGTTGACAGATGTGAAAATTACCGAACTATCAGTTAAATAAGTCACAGCTGCAAAATACTAACGTGAATTCCTTACAGATGTATGGAAAAACTGGTAGAAGCGGACCTCGGGGAAGATCAGTTTGGATTCCGTAGAAATGTTGGAACACGTGAGGCAATACTAACCTTACCACTTATCTTAGAAGAAAGATTAAGAAAAGGCAAACCTACGTTTCTAGCATTTGTAGACTTAGAGAAAGCTTTTGACAACGTTAACTGGAATACTCTCTTTCAAATTCTGAAGGTGGCAGGGGTAAAATACAGGGAGTGAAAGGCTATTTACAATTTGTACAGAAACCAGATGGCAGTTATAAGAGTCGAGGGGCATGAAAGGGAAGCAGTGGTTGGGAAAGGAGTGAGACAGGGTTGTAGCCTCTCCCCGATGTTATTCAATCTGTATATTGAGCAAGCAGTAAAGGAAACAAAAGAAAAATTCGGAGTAGATATTAAAATTCATGGAGAAGAAGTAAAAACTTTGAGGTTCGCCGATGACATTGTAATTCCGTCAGAGACAGCAAAGGACTTGGAAGAGCAGTTGAATGGAATGGACAGTGTCTTGAAAGGAGGATATAAGATGAACATCAACAAAAGCAAAACGAGGATAATGGAATGTAGTCAAATTAAATCGGGTGATGCTGAGGGTATTAGATTAGGAAATGAGACACTTAAAGTAGTAAAGGAGTTTTGCTATTTAGGGAGTAAAATAACTGATGATGGTCGAAGTAGAGAGGATATAAAATGTAGACTGTCAATGGCAAGGAAATCGTTTCTGAAGAAGAGAAATTTGTTAACATCGAGTATAGATTTAAGTGTCAGGAAGTCGTTTCTGAAAGTATTTGTATGTAGTGTAGCCATGTATGGAAGTGAAACATGGACGATAAATAGTTTGGACAAGAAGAGAATAGAAGCTTTCGAAATGTGGTGCTACAGAAGAATGCGGAAGATAAGGTGGGTAGATCATGTAACTAATGAGGAGGTATTGAATAGGATTGGGGAGAAGAGAAGTTTGTGGCACAACTTGACTAGAAGAAGGGATCGGTTGGTAGGACATGTTTTGAGGCATCAAGGGATCACAAATTTAGCATTGGAGGGCAGCGTGGAGGGTAAAAATCGTAGAGGGAGACCAAGAGATCAATACACTAAGCAGATTCAGAAGGATGTAGGTTGCAATAGGTACTGGGAGATGAAGAAGCTTGCACAGGATAGAGTAGCATGGAGAGCTGCATCAAACCAGTCTCAGGACTGAAGACCACAACAACAAAGGTAAGAACTCTAAGATGTAACCTTGTGGGACACCAAACAAACAATTCCTCCTCATTTATATGGTGACCATGCTTTCCTGTTGGCTCTCTTTGCTTCCTTGTGGAGGGATATATTTGTGGCCAGCAAATCATGTGTTATATTTTATGTACAGTGTCAACCCTTTAATTGTGTGTTGTCTCTGAACTTCAAACAAATGAATAATGTAGAAATGTTCTTAACAGTTTACAATTACACAATATAATGAACAGTTATATGTTGTGTTGAATAAATTGTATTTTCACGTGAAATTTAGTGACCGAAGTTTCCGAATCGTATGGTGGAATGATTGAATCTCGAGCCAGAAAAATTCAGTTGTGCACTGTAAAATGAGAAAAAGACATTTTATGTAAGTTTTTGCATCAACCACACCTTATAGAACTACCCATGAACAGCTGGATTCTGTAATCGGCTGCCATGATGAACGTATAAAATTCTGCAAACTCTGACTCACAAGCGACAAACATTATCCTTAGTCTGATAGGTATGAAACCCCTGCCATTCTGGTTGAGCATTCCAGTATTTTGTTTTGCCCAAAGTGAAATACAATAATTTGTATTGCCCCACATCACCTTGACAAAACTAAATATAATCATGTGATGACAGCATTTAATGAATGAATGGCTGTGGAAATACAAGAGTCTGGCTTCACAATCAGACACTGAAAAAATACACCTCTACTAAGCGTGCACTTGTAAAGTGATTGTCTCATTCAGAATCCAAGTGACTTGAAACATTGCCTCACACTGAAGAACTCGATGATTGCCCCTGATTACTTCGTCATCTTTGCGTCCACACTGGCGGGCGATGCAGTTAAGGACGATATATATGTGGAATACTTGTACATGTCTTTTGTGGTTTTTCACTAGTTGCATATTAGCCTTTATTTGTACATGATAAAGAAACTGCTTGGGGGGCGGGAATCTGCTGTAATAAACAGTTGCACTTGTGACACTGATATGTTGTAGTATAGTGCTATGTTTGAGTGTGATAGCAACATGGTTCGGCCAACTAGAAAGCTCATTTGTCTTCCCCACATAGCTTGGACAAAATTGAATATAGTTCTGTTGTGTCCCTACGTAGTAAAAACATGGCTCTGCAAGTAGGAGACATACAAGTTTCACCATCAAGTACTCAAAAGTACAACCCTATTAAGTATGCACTTGGTAATATGCTTGTCCCAGTCAGAAGTCAAGTGATTTGAGAGAAAGACTCTAAATGGAAGAATTTGGTGACCATACACCAACTCAACTAATTCCACATCTTCACATGCTGGGAGGCAGTGCACTTAATGACGATATTCTGCTGAATATATGGCTGTCACACTTTTTTGTGGATGCATAGAAAATACTCAGTTTTCTAAACGCTCTTATTCAAACTGCTGACTGAATAGTCAAAATGTATCTTTCCATGGGAATTGTGTCCATGTTACCAGTACGGAGAATCCTCTGGAAGCCCGCAGACATGGGTGACAGAACTATCTTTCTCTAACTTAATTGTGGCTCTACAGGTGCAGTGCTATAACTGTGCATTGCAATGGCAGTGCTCTTTCAGCAGATTTGCCCACCCTGGAGAATATCCGCTGGTATCACAGAGAATTCTGAGCTACATCCTAGTCGTGTTGGCCACCCTGATACAAGGAAAATCCTTCTGAAATCATTAGTGATAATGGCTGATTTGAAACTGGACAGCTGTTAACTGTTTGTAACAAAGCACTCTTCCAAGCTACAATTCCTCATTGATACAAATGCTGGTTCCTCAGTTTATCTTTCTTCTCATCTTCCAAGGATGGCAGTAACCTGCATACTGCAAATAAATCTTCCGTCATGACGTACAACCACATCACCTTGCATCTCAACTTCAGTCTTTGAGGTGAATTCATATGAAGATTCATTGTCACTGTCATACTGTACTTGGTTGTTGGACAGATTTCTTATTGTTTTAGGTCTGCTTTACTCTGCAATGTATGTCTAGTCATCCTGCACCATGTAAGCCATATGGTTGCCAGTGGTTCACCACGTAACGACCTGCTTTGCCAATTACCTGAAGTCACCTATCCGTCACCTACTCCAGCACCAATAAAATACTCAATGGTACATCACATTGCCACCATGTGAGGACACCAGTCCATGCTTAGCCTTGTTATCCGTCTCCAGACAAACTCTGGATCACAAAATATGATTTCTCTTTCATGCTAGCACAAGAAATCTGTCACTGTACAGATAGCACCTGGATCTCACCACTCCATATTGTCCGTAAGAGCAACAATAAATGCTGAGTGTTATCAGCTTAATGCTAGAACAATACCTGATTGATCTTCTCTGTGCTTTTTAACACACACCTATTGCACCGGAAGATATATCCAGATCAGATGTTTGCACTTCATTCAGGTTTATAAATTTTTGCTAATGCCACTTGGACTGTGCAGCACCATCCAATCTTTCCAGTTCTTCATGGATCAAATAACTCTGTTACATCTGTATTGATGACCTGCTTGTAATCTCATACAGCAGATCAGAGCATTTAGCCAACCTACAGCAACTGTTCACTAGACTATGAGAACACATCTTTCTGAGTAACCCGACAAAATGTGTCTTTGGAATTCTGCCAACCAAAGACAGAGTGAAAGCTACACTGCTCTGCAAAACTTAAGGACCAGCTAGATGAAGTAACATAACACATTAATTACTTAATGGAAATGAATGAAAGTGCAGGAGCATATCGTCTGAGGTCTCCCGGCCACGCACAGAAAGTAAGATGTCATGTGGAATGAGGTCAGTATGACTAGAGCCAAATGCAGCTGGTCCAGCAACACGAGGCAGTTGAAGGAATGGGAAAAGACAGTGTCAGTCACTGAGAAGTTACAACGCACTGTGGTGATGTTCTTCATTACAACATCTCGATGGCTTCACACAGAGAAGAATCATCGGGAAACTGGATGGAGGTTGAAGTGTGATGAATGTAGCCTAGGGTTTTGGTATCGCTCATAGAACTGTTTCATGTGTGCCGCTGCCCGAAGGAGAGGAGGTGATTGACCACAATAAACTACAGCAGCAGATGACAGCTGCATTGTGCAGCAGGCAAGAAGAGACTGAAAATCAGTGTGTGGGCATGCAACTGCATGGCGGTTGGTCTCTTCACCCAACGTCCATTATGGTGTGTTCCATTGACACTTGCACATTGGTGGTACCATTTTCAGTGGTACCAAGAGCATGGGACTGGAGCAACAAAGAGTGAGGTCACATGCTCTTCTTGGCAGAGAACAAATTGAGTCTGAATAGTGATTCTGGATGTACACTCATATGATGGGAGACAGAAACACGCAACACACGCGGGAATCATTGTCAAATATGATCATTTTGGTGGTGTAGGTGTTATGGCATGGGGATGTATAGTGTTGCATGAACACAGTGTTCTCCAAATCTTTGTACATGGCACACTCACTGGTCAACATTATTGTGACACTGTACTCCTCCTCCCTGTATGTCTTTTCAGGAGTGTATTCAGCCCTGAGGTCATTTTTAAGGATAACAGTGCATGACTGCATCGAACAGCACAGGTAGAGGAACTCTTGGAATTAGAAGATATTCAGTGCATGGACTGGCCTGCCATTTCTCCTAACGTAAATTCCATTGAGTGCATGTGGGATGTGATGGGAAGATGTATTGCAGCATGTCAACATGTGCCAAGAACCATCAACTGTTTTCAGCCATGCCGATGGAGGAATGTAACACCTTACCACAACAGCTTCTTGCCAACCTTGCGGTCAGCATGGGAGCAAACTGCAGAGCATACATTGCTGTCTATGATGATAACACACCATATTAAGAACCATGTCCGCCTTTTGTAATGGCCAAGGGCCCGTTGTAAAAGGTGGTGACTTCAGTTTAATTATTGTCTTTGAATAAAAGTATAATTTCTGTTTGTCTCATTGCACATTTCTTTCAGTAACCTTTAGTGCTATACTATAGCAGTTCTTTCTATGTATGGTCCGAGTTTCATGGGGCTATGTTACTCGTATTTGAAAGTGACACATGCGAAAGTTACTTTTGTTCTTAGGTTTTGGACACCAGAATGTTTCCCAGTTTCTACAGCCCACTACAGTACATGAAGTACTCCATTTCTTGGAACATATTTTGTATAGACTTCTGTGTGCATTCATGCCTTGTTACCAGCACTTCTGTATGAATTCCTAAAAGGTTTGCCAAAACCTGGAGACACACTACAGTAGATTGATGAAAGGAAAGCATCCTTCACCTGTGTGGAGGCCGCACTATAGTATGAGTCTGCATTATTAGCTCATCCTCTTGCAGATGCACATCTTGCAACTATGATGAACACATTATCAAAAGCCGTTGGAGATGTACTACAACAATATGTACAACTTGGTTGGCAACCTCTGGCTTTCCTCAATGACAATTTGTCATCATCACAAGAAAATATGTCAACATACAACCACAAGCTCTATGTGACACATGCCTAAATCAAAAAAAGTTTAGTCATTTGCTTGAAGTCAGACATTTCAGTCTTATCATAGGCCATAAGCCACTTGTGTGGCTCTGTGAACCATGTATATTCGACTAGTTGATGGTCAGCTGAATATATCAGCAGATTCACTCTCTCAGAATCTTAGATTGACACCGCTGCAAAGAAACGCTATTCAACAAATGAAAAGCAGTATATTATTTATGTTCTGTAGAACATAAGAAACATAGTGCTTTTCATTTATTGTAATGTTGTTCTACCAAATTCTGATGGAAGAATCAGTTAACATGAAACTTTATTTCGTAGCCCTTGACAATTCCCAGGAAGGAGACAATGTTTCTCGAAACACCATAGAGCTTACAGCTCTGATGCATTCAAACGCAATACTTAGATATAGCATTGTACTGTGATGTATCATGTCATATATACAGCAGTTTGTTACACCTGATTTTTTCCAGTGAGGAATTCCCTCTCTGCACAGCCTCTTTCAACCAAGAGTAATTTCTAGTGTACAGCTGTTGAAAGAGGCATTTGTTTAGCCCAGATATTGAGCAGGATTGTAAGACATTTCTCTGCCAGTGTAATGCTTGTCAGTGTAACAAAATAACTTGGTGTGTTACAGCTGTGCTTGCTACTTTCACTGTACGAAGTCAATAGTTTGAGCATGTATGTATCAGTGTCAGTGTTGGGATAGCAGTACTGCCCAACGAATCTCAACAGTTTCTTTCATAGACCTGAAGCCTTTTCAGTGAAAGAGGCAACTGCAGTGAAAACTCTTAGGCAATACTGTGAGATAGTAAGGAAGCGGTTACTGAAATTATGTAACCTGTGTTTCAAGAGAAAACCCATACGTTTAAATTATCGTTTCATCACATACAAAAAAATACTAACATTGTATTGTATTATTTTCTTTCCCCACTAGCAGGCACAGTTTAGAATCAAAATCAGGTTTATTGTTTTATTAATTACAAATTATGTCTGTATTAAGCATTGGCCATACTAGTCAAAGATCATTTAGCTTACCTAAAAGCGGTAAATTTAATGCTTCACTTTTCATGCAGGTTTATAATATGGGCAGCATGCAAAAATTCATTAAACTGGAATGAATGATGCAAATAACACTCTTATGTTCACATGAAAGTTCAGTTTTGTACAGTGCAAATTGAGTATGACCACAGTCTTTCTCATGATAACATGACAGTTCCTTTGCATATAGCTGTTCAAGGCTAGTGCTCACAATTGCAGCAACTGTCACAAGTGAATACGCTGCAAGGCTCTAACAGACTGACACTAACTTCATGACCAACTATAACACACTAATTCTGAATGTTCTAATTGGATTTCTCTCTGTGTAAATGGCAAATAGACCACTCACTTCTTGCCTGCCAGAAACTTCTACACAATGATTTTATACCAAGATACATATACTATTAAAATTATGAATTAAACAATGGAAAATCCAGGACAGAATGTAACAATATTAGGGAAGGAAAGTTGCTACTCACCATGTAGCAGAGATGATGAATCACGATAGGCACAACATAAAGATTCACAGAATTACAGCTTTTGGCCATTAAGGCCTTTTTCAGCAGTAGACACACACACACTCTCTCTCTCTCTCTCTCTCTCTCTCTCTCTCTCTCTCTCTCTCTCTCATGAAAATGCAACTTGCACACACATCTGCTGTCTCAGACAACTGAAACCACACTGCGAGCAGCAGCACCAGTGCATGATGGGAGTGGCAATTGGGTGGGGGGTAAGGAGGACGCTGGGGTGGGGAGGGGGAGAGATAGTATGGTGGGGATGGCAGACAGTGAAGTGCTGCAGTTTAGACAGCGGGCGGGGGAGAAGGGGGGGGGGGTTAAGTAGTGGAAAGGAGAGAAATAAAAGAAATTAAAAGACTGGGTGTGACGGTGAAATGACAACTGTGTAGTGCTGGAAAGGGAACAGGGAGGGGGCTAGATGTGTGAGGACAGTGACTAACAAAGGTTGAGGCCAGGTGGAATACGGGACCGTAGGATGTATTGCAGGGAAAGTTCCCACCTGCACAATTCACAAAAGCTTTGTGTTGATGGGAAGGATTCATATGGCACAGTCTGTGAAGCAGTCCCCCTTCCCGTCCCAGCCTCCTCCTTACCCCCACCCGGTCACCACTCCCATCATGCACTGGTGCTGCTGCTCGCAGTGTGATTTCAGTTGTCTGAGACAGCAGATGTGTATGCAAGTTGTGTGTGTGTGTGTGTGTGTGTGTGTGTGTGTGTGTGTGTGTGTGTGTGTGTGTGTGTCTACTGCTGACAAAGGCCTTAATGGCCAAAAGCTATAATTGTGTGAATCTTTTTGTTGTGCCTATCGTGACTCAGCATCTCCGCTATAAGGTGAGTAGCAGCTTTCCTTCCCTGTTGTTGTGGTCTTCAGTCCAAGACTGGTTTGATGCAGCTCTCCACACTACTCTATCCTGTGCAAGCTTCTTCATCTCCCAGCACCTACTGCAACCTACATCCTTCTGAATCTGTTTAGTGTACTCATCCCTTGGTCCCCCTCTACGATTTTTACCCTCCACGCTGCCCTCCAAAACTAAACTGGTGATCCCTTGATGCCTCAGAATATGCCCTACCAACCGATCCCTTCTTCTAGTCAAGTTGTGCCACAAATTTCTCTTCTCTCCAATTCTTCCTTCCCTAATGTTGTTCAAATTTCAAACTTATATCTTCAATTATCAAGGGATGTAAAACTTCTGCAAAACATTGATTTCCATAGAAACTATGATGTGATGAGGTTTAAACTCAGGTTGAATTATGTTTATGTATTTTTGAACCATTTTACTGTTAAATTACATGATTTTAAATAATCAGATTTTTTGATATGCTGTTGCCCAGTTGCTTGGAGGCACACCCACAGCTTAGTAGCAGAGAATGTGGGGAGGTTGGGGGAAGTCCCCAGTCTCTCCACCCGGTATTCTGTCACTAGCTATCCAACACAATTGCTTTCCCTCCCCATAAATATCGGTCACAGCAAACAATTTGTGCCATACCTCTTTGAAGCATCTTGAACAGCACATGGCATGAACCGCATTCGAAGCTGTGCCTACCACCCCACTACTGTGAACCTGTGGAATGACTCCATTGACAGTTAAAGGTCTCCTTCAGCTACCTTGCCACAGAGTGTTGGACTGACAGCCTCCCTATTGTCTTACTCGGCATCTGAACAGCTTTCCAAGAAGATCTCAGCAAAACATTGGTTGAATTATCATATGGGTACACACTTCAACTTCCTGGAGAATTCTTCATTGACATTTCAAGCATTGTGATCAAAGCCTATAAAAGACTTTTCACAAATGAGTGTTTGCAGATTTGCAAGCTCTGCCCGACTGTTTCAAAATAACATTCTATCTAGCGACCAATCATTATCTACATGTATAGTCCTGCTAACAGGTTTTCGTCCAACATAATGCCATTTGAAAATCATTCCAACCCCTGGACAATGACCTTTGCACAGCATTCATATGTCACTACAGAATGTTTGACATTAACATCAATGGCTCTTCCATCATGATATCCATCAACAGACTTAAGCCAATTTTTACTCCTTGTCAGACTCACTGGTATGTGATTTCACAAGGACACTGGATGCACCCAGCATTCCACCACCACAGTATGTGCATGCAAGTAAATCTCCAGGCACCACTCATTCTGTGCAACTTGTATATTTCAACCACAGAATCATTTCACCAGTCA